>NW_024739399.1:0-9903 GCF_018991925.1 Homarus americanus | reverse complement strand
GGTAAAATGGCAAGTTATTATTCAAATCAGCAAAATGTGTCTCGTTCAAGAAAGCTAACACTTTTAATTTCTCTGATACTATTTGAACAACCTTGATAGTGAAATTCATTATAGGAAGTGGAATTAAAGCAGACTTGAGTTTTCGATTTAATGCAAAATGCTGATGAGTAGGCAAGGTCCGTAATGTACTACAAGTGATTTCACAGTAATCAGGAGCCTTGTAATGCCCTTTCACAACTAGCTGCTTAACACCATTTTGGCATTTTAAAATTACAGTAGTGAGATTTGGAAAGAACAAATACTGCACATTCTGAAGGTGAGCGTGGAACACAGTCTTTAGACTAACTGGCCTATAACTGCATTGCGCTAACGCTGTGCGTACATTTGGTTGTATGACTGCCAATTCACATATTCCATCTGCAGCAGGAATAAATGCAAACAATGTAGGCTGGACATACGTGTAGGTGTAGATAAGGCGACTTACACCGTGACAGTACCTCAGAATCCTCTATTGATAACAATGAATATTCTTCATCTACTAAGAAAGTTCTTTAGGCCTATCTAGGGTATACAGTGTGTCGTTCACAAACCAGGGGAAGGGTTCTAAATGCCATGCATTAAACTCATGTTGCCCTCGCATAGGAATGTGGATCAGAATTGCATTGTGCGTGAGGGTTGACTCCAACAGTGGGTAATGATATTGAACCTCATTGTCATTGAAAATAGGAGTTAAATGATACTGCAACTTGGCTATTTTTAAAGCTTCAAGAAGCGTCTGCACAGGCACAAGCTTCGCGTCCACACGTCCTATCCCGGCATCTACAATGCTGTCTATTAGTTCATTTTTAGAGGTTACAATTTTATGAACTGAAATTTCAGCAGCATGCAAATATTCTGTGAAGTAAAGGAGCCATTCTAACGTCGGGATTGCTTTCTGTAACCTAGTAACAATCCTCGAAACTTGGTTAGACTCCATTATGATTGCATTAACCTTTGATTCTAGAGCAGTAATCGCGTGAAAGGTTTGAGAAATAACACGATTCTGTTGAGATACAGCTTGAACGACAACGTTCATGAAACTATTGTCGAATTCATCGAAGCTGTGCTGAGACCATGAAGAATGTCCAATGCTGATTGTAGTTGGCCGTCGACGTTTTCCATCTGACGCGAAAGTACGAGTTAACTTCTACTCGCAGAACGTAGTTTCATACAATAGTCATTTGGGACATTTTGCTTCTGAACAGTCTGTAAGGATGTATCAATCACATTATCATCAACTTGAGGTAAGACATTTATCTGGGTCTTCTTCAGACGATCCGCGTGCACGACATCTGCGATCTGTGCATTAGGCTTCCATATTTTGAATTTGTTGCCTGCTTCTTTTGAGATTATGCGGAATGTACCAGAAAATTTCGCCGAAAGTTTGGAGTTCCTTTCAGGTACCTGTAACATAACAGCGTCCCCAACGTTCAGTGCGATAGGTTTCGCATGTTTATGCTGTTTGATGATCATTTCGGCGCGTGACGCCGCTAGCTGTGATCGTACTTGGTTATGAATTTCTGTAAAGACATGAATTTGTTTTGCCGCAAAATCATCCGTATTATATACCGGGTATGGCGCCTCTGTAAGGATGTCGTAAGGCAGACGTTTATCTGTGCCATAGACAATATAGTAGGGTGTTTTGCCCGTAGAGCTATTAACTGACCCATTAATCGACGCTGCAACCTGCGGTAACCAATCCTCCCATGCGTATTGAAAACCATTAACGATTGGACGCAATATTTCTAGGATTTTACGATTGGTTCTTTCAACAAGGCCATTAGCCTGTGGATGATAAGCTGTCACAAAAGTTTGTTTAATTCCATATTGTGCACATATATGCTCTATTAGCTCATTCTTGAACTCCGTTCCATTATCAGAGAGTAGAACTTTAGGCGTAGTATATGGACATATGAGATTCATCACTAATGCATAGGCTACTGCTTCGGCCGTTTTGCTTTTTAGTGGGACCAAGACCACGAACCTGGAAAAATGATCCACACACACTAAGACGTATCCTGATCCCTGATGACTCATTGGGAGTTGTAACACATCAACAGCGACTGTGTCAAACGGACGGTCTGGTGTAGGATATTGTAGAATCGGGGCAGGTGATCCTGTCGATCTTTTATGTTGAGCACATGCCAAACAATTAGCTATGTGTAATTCTATGTCTTTCTTCATAGTGTTCCAGAAATACTTCTTTCGTAATTCCGCTAAGCATTTATCACGACCTTGGTGACCTGCTTGTGGGACATCGTGGAACAATGTCATTACTGCTTTGCGCAACGTGTCAGGTACCACTATTTGAGACACATTACCCTCAGGAGATTTTCTCGTCCCATTGAGTATGTTATGTCGTAATTCAGACTGACTTAAGGGAAGAAATAACTTGGGGAGTTTAACATCCTCGCCCGATTCGAGAGCAAAAATAACAGCTGACCAATATGGGTCGCGTCGTTGCTCATCTTCCAGCTGCGAAAGAGTGAATGTTGATACAGGCATAACTGGTGCTATATTTCTTGACAGAGCGTCGGCGACAACATTCGCCCTCCCAGGTAAATACCTAAATTCGGGGTCAAACTCTTGAATTGTCAGATACCAGCGTGCTAATCTGCCTGATAAGTTTCTGCCATGGAACAGTTCGGTGACTGCCGCATGATCAGTAAAAACAGTTATCTTGTAGCCAAAGATAATGTCCTTGAACTTCTTAAGTGCCCACACAACGGCTAACGTTTCTAAATGCGTCGCCGAATAACGTGTTTCAGCATCGATTAGTTTGCGACTTGCAAATGCTATCACTCTAAACTTCCCACGCGTGTCCTCTTGCATGAGCACTGCTCCGACTCCAATTCCGGGAGCGTCAGTACAGAGAGTGAAAGGTTGAGTGTAGTCTGGGAATGCTAGAACCGGGGCATTGGTTAGCGCTGTCTTCAATGCCGTAATACTTTCCTCGTGTTCAGCATCCTATATAAACACTGCATCTTTTTTTTGAGCAACCTCGTTCGGGGCGATGCTAATGTTGTATAGTCCTTGATAAAGGAACGATTATAACCAGATAATCCGAGAAGGCTACGCACATGATCATTTGAGGTAGGACGCGGGAACTGAGATACAGCTTTGACTTTATCATTAACTGTGTGTATGCCCTCACCGTCGACTACATGACCAAGGAAATGGATTCTGGATTTTAAAAACTCGCACTTTGAGAGTTTTATTTTGAGTCCTGCTGTGGAAAGTTTGGCCAAAACTTCACGCAGTTTTATCAGATGGGAATCGACGTCCTTACTGACTACTATTAGATCATCCAAATAAGCGCAGACTGTGTTACCAATTAGTCCGGCAAACAGGGTGTTGATCATTCTTTGAAATGTTAGTGGGGCATTTCTGAGACCAAATGGCATTCGTAGAAACTCAAAGTGGCCTAGAGGCGTGCTAAATGCCGTGATTTCTCGTGATTTTTCATCGAGTGGTATTTGCCAATACCCACTAAGCAAATCTAAGTTGCTAAATACCGCATTATCCTTGCCTAAGGATTGCAATATGTCACTCAAGATAGGCATTGGGTACCTATCAGGGATTGTTTGATCATTTACGCGCCTGAAATCTATGACAGGGCGCCATCCACCATCCTTTTTCGGGACGAGGAATAATGGGCTATTAAAGGGGGATTTTGAGTGTCTAATGACATTCTCATCTAACATACCCTGTACCATATCTTGCACTACAGCGCGCTGGCTATGAGGTAGTCTATAAGCTGGTACGTAAATAGGGTTGGTTCCTTCCTTTAACGCTATATGATGGGATGTTAAATCTGTCTGACCTAGCGTTTCCCCTGGCAAGGCTACTATTTCTGTAGTCGGCAAGCAGCTCTAACAGGCGTGTCTTGCCCTGAGGATGATCGATCACCTTGACATGTGGTGCTATTTGATCTATCCTGGCCAGTCGAGTCTGTTGGCAATTCGCAACAATACCTCGAATTAGGAATTTATTTGGTTGCACTTCGACATTGCTGTGATATCTATAAAATCACACACATAACATCCTTTCTTTAATTTCTTGATAATGTGAAATTGCTCCCGCAATCCCGTAGACTTGTGGGTGTGTGTGTCACAGTAGACACAGCTGATTCCAAGGTCCGGTGATTGGGTCAATGCTCACAAAAATCCTGAGTACAGCAAACCGCCGCTAATTGTTACACAACGTCATCCACAACACCATACCTCAGAATGCTGAGACCATCTCTCAGACCGGATGTGTCATCATCACTAGGGTGGGTGCTGGGTGCTGGTAACTGGGGGTTGTTCACGCCATACGAAAGAATTTTGTTGACAGGATGTTGATTGATGACTAGTCTCAACAACTGCAGTCACGTCCTGTCACACCCTGGGCAGTGAACGAATCATTTGCAGAAACTAATGTTCACTTTAGCTCACAGGATTTTTGCGTTGGTGAATTCCTCATTCTGGTAATGGAGAGTACTCTTCAACATTGCAGGTACTATCTTCCAACTCTTGCTGCTGTAATCACGCTGGGAAGGTGTGTGGTTGAGGTCGAGATATATCTCTGACGCATGATCCGCCTTCCTCTTAATAGGATTGGTAGACAACACCTTCGTCCTAGCGGTGAGCATAGGTTCAGAATGACTCATTGCTGTGTAGGAAACACCTTTAAACGTAACACTATTATTACGTGGATGAACATCTATCATGTTCTTTCGAAGAGTTGGTAGACCAAGTAACCCGTCAGCTGGCAAATTGAACTGCTGAACTATATAAAAGTCCGCGTAGAAGGGCGTACCACGTCTTGAGAATCTGAGTGGTAACGTCACCATTCCTTTGATGCTCAGCTGAGTACCTGAAACTCCTTCGAGCTCAGCGTTACTAGGCCTCCATTTGAATTTGCGGTGAGGGAATTTACGTTGTAACTCGTGATATGATGTCAAGGCCAATACATTAGCGCAAGCACCTGTGTCTATATCAAGAGCCAATCTGGTATTATCCACTCTCACCGGTACTGACAACACTTCCACTTTTCTAAGCGCCGCTATAGAAGTGTTGTAAGGAGGGGCGGGAATTTCCCTATCTATCCCTCTCCTTGGTGTAGTGTGCGCTGGTCTTCCCCCTATGACTTGTCCTGGGGACGTTTCTGCTTGCGCCTATACGACACCTCCGTTTCACTTAGGTCCACTCCCCTAGCTTTTATTAGTATATCGCACTCATGTGAACTATGAGATGTCGATTTGTGAAGAGCGCACCATTTGCGCGCTGTCTGGGTAGGAGGAGGAGGTGCTGCTTTAGCTCCCTCTCTGTTTGACCTTGAGAATGGCTTTGCACCGGGTGTGGCTTTGTTTGCACTATTACCTCGGGGCTGAAAACAATCTTCCATTACGTGGCCACGTTTATTACAATGTGCGCATCGTAACGCTGTTTTCTGTTTATATGTTAGGCGGGGAGGAGCGATCGGAGCTAAGTGTGTCGCGTAAGGAGTCTGAGAGTGAGGCATCTGTGGCATCTGTGACGGCTGGCCCAGCTGTGACCTACCCCCAATAATCCCAATTAGCGTTCGCTTGAACTTTTCATAGTCAGGGCTTTGTAAACCAAACGCATTTAAACGACTGCCTGCATAGGAACCCTGCGTTATATGGGAACGTACATATGCTTTCTTATCTTCGTCAGTCGTTATGTGACTATTGCGCATGCTATCTTCACATGCACGAATAAAATGTGCGACCCTATAATCGTCTTGTCCCGTGAAATTTCGAACATTCGCCGCGCTGCATGATATTAATAACAGTATCAGCTGTAGGTGTGTTAGTAGGGTGTGAGGGTTAGAAGATGCCATTTTAGTGTTATTAAGCGAATTAGTATTCTTACTCTTAACAGAAGGCTGGGTTAATAAGGTTGTTACCGATTTAGCAACAGACACACTATCACCTGTAACAGGGGTAACTGCTTTAGTATACTTAGGTGAGGTACTATAGTGATTACCAGACCGTAGGGTACGACGGTTTAAGTCGTCAAATGATTCGTCTATAACTTTCTCACTACTTCCTACCGACTCATTTAACTGTGTTCCATACTCAAAATCTATGTCAGTCTGGGCTTGATCATTGATGAGTTGGTTATCAGCAAATAGTTGCGCTAGGCGTTCGATTTCATCTACATTAGACATGGGAAACTTAGAAATTATCTATTAGCCCCCTTGGGTCAATGAATACTTAACAGTAAGTAGATCACTTGCCTCTCATTTACAAGACAATGAATATTAATTGTAGTTAATTTTTAAACTATCAATAAGAAGACAGACACTTACAAACTACTGTAAATTATAGGATTTCAATACATTAATCTTACATTCGACACTTTATCATTGAAATAATCCTATCCGACGAACCTATGGGTGTGAAGATATCTCTCGAACGTGTTCATGTGTGTAAAACTATGTAATTTAAATACCTATTTATACAGAGTACGTCTGTATAGAAAATGTGTGATCCTTCAAGAGTTCTGAGTGGAGTGTGGGTGTTGCCTCTTCCTAGGATGCGTGCGCTGCTGCTGGTTTCCTTGGCAACGAGATGACGCTTCTGCTTTGGTGAGAGACGAGTCCACTTGATTTAGGTGAGTTCCTCCTCCGGCGATCAGAAAACTGATGATTGGTTATCACACTGGTGTGCTGGTTCGCTGGCGAAAACTGCCGTGTGCCAATTCTTCACGTATATATGGAGATCTGTATGATGACACCGGAATTCGTAATTCGCGCTGACGACACAACAATACTGCTCAGCTGCTAGTGAAATACCAATTGAATTCCAGGTTACGAAACTGTTGTTCAACACTGCAACACTGTAATGTCTAGGGAATGCTGAGTGGAGTCTATCTCAACCGGCTCAATCTGGATATGTACCAACAGGCTGTAATATTTGTATATTACGAATTCTGCACGTATTTGTATGTGACAGAGATAAGGAGTGCTCACTACATATCGTCTCAATACGGGATATAGTTTTAAACACTCGGATTATGTAACGCGTCACTGCTGTGTGGTTTCTTGTTTTTCACAAGACACAGACGGATGATACGACTACCAGTTTGAAGAATCCGTACACACCGCTGCCACCTATATGAATCGGCTGCTTGTCCAATTAACCAGTCCGTTCACACATATTTATATTTGGGTTTTAAGTAACGAAACCCAAACGGTAGTTCCTTTGTTTTATTATAAAAGGTTGTATATATAATTCCTGAGTGTATATCAACCGTAAGTCTCACTGTCTAGGAGTGAATGAGAAAGGGACGGCGTTTATGTATGATAAACGTTTGGTCACGTCCTTTCGATATGAGTTGAGGTGAGCTACTGAAGCTTAGGGGCATCGCAGTGCGTGCTTACAGGAATGCTGAGCTATGGGTCTCGCCCTCTTGGGTAAGTTGCCCGCTCACGTGTCAATCTCATGTCTTACTCATAGACAGTGGAAAGTTACAGGGTGGTGAATCTGAATATAATATCAGATGTATTGACCCATTTATATAATACGTTCTGTTGATGAGACAGGGGCCTATTATAGCGTTAAGTGAAAGTTCAAAACTCATGAGGCACGGCATTATCTAAAAAGCAGCTAAAAGCGAAACTTAGCGTTAAGCTAGGTAATACTGTATATATATATATATATATATATATATATATATATATATATATATATATATATATATATATATATATATATATATATATATATATATATATATATATATATATATATATATATATATATATATATATATATATATATATATATATATATATATATATATATATATATATATATATATATATATATATATATATATATATATATATATATATATATATATGTATATATATATATAATATATATATATATATATATATATATATATATATATATATATATATGTATGTGTATTAACGGTTTATTGAAAAAGTTCTGCAGCCCGAAGGCTGAAAATATACATTGGACATCAATGACTTATTACATACATTGGTGGTTTAACAAAAGCCTTCATTAGAGAAAGGTAAAGGAACATGCAGTGAACATTCAGATTAATGTAGGTGTTGAACAGCAAACACGTAGTGTAGTAACACTCTCCCAGATGGTCTTAGGAGGGACCTGATGTGTAGTAGTTCCCTCATAGATGGTGTTATGAGGGACCTCACGTGGTGTAGTAACTCCCTCACAGATGGTGTTATGAGGGGCCTCACGTGGTGTAGTAACTCCCTCACAGATGGTGTTATGAGGGGCATCATGTGGTGTACGAATTCCCTCACAGATGGTGTTATGAGGGACCTGACGTGGTGTAGTAATTCCCTCACAGATGGTGTTATGAGGGGCATCACGTGGTGTAGTAATTCCCTCACAGATGGTGTTATGAGGGACTTGACGTGGTGTAGTAATTCCCTCACAGATGGTGTTATATGAGTGAGGTGTGGCCCCAGGCCTTCCTATCGTAGACGGATTAACACATCGCCGGTTGTTGGGTCTCACGGGCCGTTATCACTGGGTACCTGGGACCTCACTGTGTGAAGGTTAACTTGAATACTACTTTTACTGTTGAGTTGTTCTCACTGACTCAAGCACTGTTCACCAATGTTCACCTCTGTTTAACACTTTTTCCATTCCTTTCCCAAATGAAATTGTAACTTCTGGAGAGAACCTGTTGATACTCCGGTGGGGAGAAGTGGTTCAGGGGAGGGGGTTGGTATGGGCCAACTTAACAGTTGATCTGGCTGCTCCGAGAGGAGCGCCAGGTACATCTTGACCCTTCGGTGGTCAAGGATGTAGTATGTATGTATGTATGTGTGTATATATATATACTGTATATATATACTGTATATATATATATATATATATATATATATATATATATATATATATATATATATATATATATATATATATATATATATATATATATATATATATATATATATATATATATATATATATATATATATATATATATATATATATATATATACCGTATATCACGGCCTATAAGACGAAATTTGAACATTAAAAAAATCTGCCCAAAGTTAGGGGGTCGTCTAAACCACCAAGTTTAAAATTCTTACCTCTTAAATATTGTGGTTTAGTGTGTCAAAAGTGGTGATGAAAACATCGTAAGCCACTCACAAGGTCTTACCACTAATTATTTTATACTGAAACTTACGTTTGGCAAGCTGGATTCAAATTAAGATTACCGGTATATTAAAATAATAAAAATGTATTATAAACCTGTCTAACATACCGTAAAAGAGATTTATACCCCTATAATAAACACAGCTATCATCACACACCCCTCCCCACGCCCCCCCCCCATTTGCCAGTGAGGAGCCGTGGAGGTGGTCAGTAATGCATACCGGTATCGGTATATTTACTCATAATAATATTTATCTCCTATAAATAATTGATTTAAATTTTATTTTTTTCCAAAGAATATTCAGTAAATGAGTGCATTAATTCTTGAAACTATCGACGGTTAATTACAGACGCTCAAGTGACGCCACTAGTGTTTACACTACACCAGCTGGTAATATTTGATGCCATTACTTGAAGTGAATTGGCCTTATTTTAAGTAACTAACTATAAATAAATACAAAAATTAAAAAAAAAGATCAAAACTGAGAAATAATATACTGTATGTATGTTGTGTTGTCAAAGTAAGAGGAACAATTGTGTAAGTACGTAATATTTTTTCACTCAAATCCTAATGAAACACTACTGGAGAACATTCCTTTGTCGCAAAACAGTTTATAAATTAAAGAAAATAATTACAGTATGTTTAATATATTACAGTATATTATAAATAAATAAAACAAATAATTCGG
>NW_024739398.1:0-20303 GCF_018991925.1 Homarus americanus | reverse complement strand
TCTCTCCTTATGCTACCGTAATTAGCATTCATAAAATCCGGGATCAAGGCCGAATTTTCCTTCTTCCTGCCATCCCATATTATGTTAAAATATATGGCTTTATGATCACTGTTTCCTAGTTCGTCTCCAATCCCAACATCTTTTACTAGATTTTCATTATTACTGAGAACTAAATCGAGGATATTATTTCCTCTAGTGGGCAAGTTTATAAATTTATATATAAAATTATCCTGTACTACTTCTATAAAATCTTCAGATTCATTATCGCTAAGTTGATTTTTCCAATCTATGCCTGAAAAGTTGAAATCGCCTAGAATACATACATTGTTTCTATCAGATGCCTTCTTTATTTCCTCCCATAGCAATTTACCATCGTTCCTACTCAAATTAGGTAGTCTATATATAACACCAATGACTACGGATTCACTGCCCTCACCAATCTACCCAAATACTTTCATTGCCGCTATTTGTTTTAATGTTTGATTTATTGCAGCCTTTTAATGACACCCTGATATACACTGCTACACCGCCACCTCTCCTTCCTACTCTGTCAAATTTAAATAGGTTATATCCTAGAATATGAAATTCTGCTAAAAAATGCTTGCTGTTTGAATTTATCCATGTTTCCGTTATTGCAATTATATCTATGTTCTCTTTACTAACAATGGCCCTGAGCTGGTCCATTTTGTTACACAGGCTTCTACTATTAGTATAATAAACACTCACTATATTTCTTCCGTTTCTATCTGTTTTACATTTATTACTGATGTTTGTTATTATGACTTAACTATATTTCTAAAGAAGGAGTCCACTTGTTTCACTACTTCTCGCAGGACCTGCTTGTTTTTGACTGCATTTTCCTCCAAATTCCCTACTGGCGAAACCCCTCCTTTGGAGTGACAATTTCACGCTCCAGGGATGCAGACAACGTCTTTACCCTAGCACGAGACAAGTGTACTCCGTCACGACTGTACAGGTAGTCGTTGCCATAGAATGGTTGCCAGTTATCAATGAATGCCCAACCATTGCTTGCACAATGTTTTTCCAGTCGGCAATTTATAGCAATTGCCCTGGACAGCCATTCCAGCGACCAACCCTCTTCTAGGTAAAGAGAATTAAGAGACATTATCGGACCCTCCTATCTCTAATCTTCCCCAGCGCCTCCCTATACCTCTTGAAATGTTCCTCACTCCTAACCTTACCTATGTCGTTTCCCCCCACACTAAGACACACTACTGGATTGGTACCCTCCCCTGACAAAACTCTGTCTAACCTCTCGGCTACATGCCCTATCCCAGCCCCAGGAAAACATACCCTAGTCCTACGTTTCCTATCTCTCTCACAAAAAGCCCGATCCATAAACCTCACCTGGCTGAAGATTGTGAAGTGAGATGCAGTGAAGATTGTGAAGCGAGATGTAGTGAAGATTATGAAATAAGATTATAAAGTAAACTGTAGTAATTGAGGTTAAACGAACGCGGGTTATTCTGTAGTGTATCCGTGTCTTGTTAACGTGGAACCAACATGGCGGTGGTTCTCAATATAGATACGTTATTTTGCCGGGAATTTCTGTCAAAACAAAATATGAATCAACCATATTTAGCCTAAATTAACCTAACGGCTTTATTATATATTCTAAGTTTTTTAAGTTGGATAGATCAGATCAGGTTAGGTTAAGTCAGGTTGGGTTAGGTTAGGTTAGTTTTGTTAATTTTGCCACTTAGAGGCTAGTTTATTGTGCCCCCCATACTCATCCTGTCAGCTGTAGCACAGAGAGATTACAAAGTGGTGTTAGATGAGGTAGGTGGTTAAGTTAAGTTTCAATAGGTTAGTTTAGATTGCGTTGTGTTGAAGGAAGTTAGGCAGGTAACAGCAGATGGTGTTTGTTGCTAGGTAGGTGTGGTGTTAGGCCTGATTAGGTTAGCTGCGGCGTCAGACGGAGGTTAGGTTTAGATTAAATAGTTCAGGCAGATTTATGGCCAGGTTAGGTCAGATTACGCTCAGTTAGGGTTACTATACTAGTTGGTTAGATTATGTCAGGTTGTGTTAGAATAAGTGTGGGTTAGAAGTTAGATTACGTCAGGTTAGGTTAGATTATGTTGTAATAGTCAGATTGATGTCAGCAGGTTAGGCAGCAGATTAAGGTTGAAGTTAATGATTGCTGCTGTGGGTTAGAAGCAGATTATGTCAAATAGGTTAGATTATGCTTGTAATAGGGTTAGATTATGTCAGGTTAGGTCAGATTACGTCAGGTTAGGTTAGATTATGTCAGGTTAGGTCAGATTATGTCAGGTTAGGTTAGATTATGTCAGGTTAGGTAAGTAGGTAGAGGTGGGTAAAAAAGGTTAGGTTAGGTCGGCAGGTTTTAGTGTAGGAACTTAAGTAATCCTGTAAAAATTTCATGTTAATTTTTGACACCATACATTATAATAATCCTTATAAACTATGTTAAGGAACTGTGGTGTCATTTTTTCTGAACGGTTTATTATAAGTTTTATGCCTTTAAAGAAGTTTTATTAAAGAGCGGCGTAATGAACCACAGATGTATTACCATTAAGTTCTAATTAACTTAAAACATGACTAATAACCTATGAACATGTAGTATTATATGATTACAATTTAACATAATATATCATGAATGCTGTTATAATATCATAAGTGTGTTACAAACATGGCTGCTCATATATGCCATCCTGTCTCTGGCAAAGAAGAGATTGCAGTAAGTAAAATTATTTGCTAAAGACAAATACTGGAAATTAAACATATACATATTACCATTATCTGAAAAGCTTAGAACCACTGTTTTATATTTATTAAAAGTTTGTAGTGTTATACATCATGTGTAAACAAGTCACAAGTTATTATTTACGACATTGCTTCAGTCCTCGTCATCAGAGTCTTCTGTGTACAACAGATTCCTTCACCTTGTTTAGGTATTTCTCATCATCTGCTTGACAGTTACACATCTCGGTGCATGTCATGCTATTCTTTCTGATTCTTTCTGTATGAACATGACAATGATCCACATTTCCTGACGCCACATCCACATTTAACAAGTTCTGTGATTGCTTCTGGAGCTGGTGGTTGGTCTGATATTACTAGTATGAAACAGTCATTGTCAATCTTCCAGCCATGCTCTAATTGTGAAAGCATTTCACTGTCTGCATCACAAGACCACAGAAGAGCTTGATACCTTCCTCTCAATATATGATACTTTAGAGTTGCTGCAGTCGCTGGTAGTTCTCCAGCTTCTGCCTGCGTTTTTTTGAAGAGATGCCATCTAAGTTATGACAGTTTAGTGAAAGTCATTCGTGGACAGTAGAGCTTAAATACAAATTCCTTTAGACCAATAAACATGTCTGCTGGAGGGCATTTGGTCTACTCAGCATCTTGAATGCATCTAGGACTTTTGTGTTAGATTTCATCAAAGTGTTCCAACATGCTTTCTTTCCTTTGCCAACAAATTTTCCAATGCAGTCAGATCCTGTGAAGGCATGGAAACCTGTAAGGCTCTCTGCCCAATGTGTCGTCGCTCACCAGTTCCTGTTTTCATACTTGTATTTTCTCCAAGTTGAGGCTGCTTATTATGCCAAACACACTGTCTGGTGACTTAGATATGTACAGTGCTGCCCTTCTGTGATGCATATACTGTATGTCCTGCTTAAGTTCTATAATCCAGATAGCAATTTGATGGTTGGGTCTTATTTGCTGCTTTCTCTACGACAGAAGATTAACCTTGTTATCTTTTCTCCCAGATGCTCAATGGACCAACAATACGTTTCTTGAAAAAATTTTCATAATTTTGTCTTCCAACTTCATATGCACATAGATTGTCATATTTGGCATTTTCTGGCATTACAGCTCCAGTTACCAAGTTTAAAAGAGCATCATTTTCCTGGGATTACAGTCACCAATAACATTGTGTAGCTTCTGTACATCAGCATATTGACGGCTGACAATAGCTGTAGAGAGCTCATGATGTTCTGTTCTTTTGTAATCTTTATGAGTTTGATATTTTATGTAATGAACTTAATTTGAAACCCCAAATGGTAGTATATGATCTTTTATCATCTTAGACACTCTGTGCGTCATGCCTCTCAAGTGATTTTTTTCCTCTCTTACTTCTCTGGACAAATACGACCTTTATCCCATCAGAAAAAATATCACCATATATTTTCTTAATCTACAGGTGCCAAGGTTTAAAATGACGGATGGTGTTAAAAATTAACCTGAAATTTTTACGTGACCACATATTGTCTTGTTGAGTTTCTGAGAGAACTTCACGGCTAAATTGCGCCTCTGTATTGATAGCCGGTACATGTCGTAATATCCATCGCTCATAGTTAAATCTTTATGTCCGTTTATTTTGTCCTAATTTAAGTATCAAAGAGTGTTTTTATTTTTAAGTATCTTAAGTATCTTTTTTCCTCACTCTTAAGTATCTAAGTATGATGTTTTTTTTCATTTTTAAGTAACTAACCATATTTTTGTTTTCATTATAAAATGTGATTGATATAGACAACAGAAGTAAATATCAGCTGGAGGTCGTAAACGAAGTTGATGTGAAGTATTTTGACTCACTGTTCCCACGAACTAATTGCTTCTCTGGTTTATACCGAAGAAATAAAACCGTCAACGAACCATCCGATTAAATGTGTCTTAGGCGATACAGGGTGTTTAGGCGTCATTCTGATACCAAGAATGATTTTGTGTACTGTGGTGAAGCTGGGGGTAGGATAGGGTTGGGTTGGGTTGGGATGGGTTAGGATTACGCATGTGTGGGTATATTCTGTCGCATTTTATAGGTATCTTGCGTCTTTCTCTTTATTCCTTCTTTATCATGAGTATCTGTGCCTATTAATACACCACCTCGCAGGATAGTGGAAGAGGAATGGATAGTAACGAGATAATATTCTTCTTACATATACCTTAGCTGGATTACAGGTAACACCAGGTAGAAGTTACGTGACTCTTAAGAGTTTTCCTCGACTTGGCTGATTCAACTGTAAGACTGCTGTATTTATCCTTATTAAAATCCTCCACCTGTAAGACCCTCCACTTGTAAAACTCTCCACCTGTAAGACCCTCCACTTGTAAGACTCTCCACTTGTAAAACCCTTTATGGATTTGAAATACCTTCTCGTCTTGACTCCACTAGTACTGTACACACCCTCTCTAGCCTTAGTTTACAGTAATGTTGAAGTATATAATAAAGACTCACAGCTCATGGGTTAGAAAAACAAAAGATGCTTGTTTTATTTATTTATTTATTTATTTATTTATAGCTTATTTTAGAATCCCCGAAAGTTAGAACAAAATGGCTGACGGGACTCACAAGCGGGCGATGTTTACAGTATGGACCAAGAATAAAAAATAAATGAAAAAAAAAATAAATAAATCGTAAATTGGTGCATTGTTTCTCCAGGGGTAATTATAGAAGTACAAATGTTCTCCAGCAGTGGGTAACGATCATAGCCACGTATAGAGCTTCTAACGCAGGTAGATTGATATAGATGCATTACCTGGAGTTAGTGGGTTACAGGGGCCTCCTACACGATAATATTAAAGGTGTTTTTTCCTTCTGTTTGTGGCACTTGAGGTGATTAGGTTAGGTTTAATTTAAATGGTTTAGTTATAATAGTTATATTACGATAAGTTAAGTTGAATTTAGAACTTTTGATTTGCATATATCGTGTTTTAGAAGGATTTGTTAGCTAATAAGTTTAATTTTGCGGATAAGTTTAGTTTAATTTGAATCATTTTGATTTACAAGGTCGTATTATAATGACTGGGAACCATATAAAACTGTTAGAAATAAATATTTCTACTGACAGTGAATAGATATAGAATCAATAAGGAGAGAGTGGTGTATATGGGGCTGCTGGCCTGTAAACGGTATATACTGTACATTATATGTTATCAGAGCTTTCCTGTTGTACGTAACCGCCTCCGTCAAAGTGTCTTACTGGCTCATGTGAAGATTAGCCTCTAGTTTATTTAACCTCAAGATTAACTACACTGGCACTGCCTGACCTGACCTGACCTGACCTACCCTACCCTACCCTACCTACCCTACCCTACCCTACCCTAACCTAACCTAACCTAACTTAACTTCCCAAGTAGCGTTAGGTTAATCATTAGTTGAAATAAGCTGGGAGGGTTAATCTTCAGGTAATCTATCTTAATTAACAATTTTGGTCAGGTGAGGCCTTCCTTACCTTACTCGAGAGCAGGAGGAGGAGGACTTGCTAACGTCTACAGATCATCGTCAACCAAGGCAGATGTTGAATACCTTTTGTTTACCTTCGTGGCTTAAGAACACATCTTAACACCATAAGACTATTCGCCTCAATACAATAATACAATAATTGATTATTGTATTCTAATAAAATTTACGGTGTATCTTGTGAACCAGATTTATTGTTTGACCTTAGTGAATGAGAAACTGGTTGAGGTGTATTGTGGTAAACATCCTTAAGAGCAGCTCTGTGTGTTCTTACGACCTCAAAGTAACACAAAAGGTAGCCAATATCTACCCTTGATCAGTCACTTTATGTAGATGTCAATTGTGTCATTTTTCTAGACTTAGTGCCCCCTGGAGGAGAAAGTAAATACAATGTTGATATATTTTGGTCACAACACACACTAGTAGATTATTTTTCCTTTTTAACTAAATAATTAACACTATGAAGCTAACTAATTATATAACTCAAAGATGGTAACCAATATGGCGTCAATATTGTTCACATACTCTATGATAAATAGATGTATTGTCTGTTTAATTTTAGGGAAGAATTTAATTTATAAACTTTTGAGAATCTGGATACAGGAGTTTTGTCTTTGTGTGTGTGTGTGTGGTGATGATGACGCATACTTTCCTCTGCAGTGAAAAAAATATCTTGACATTGCAAAGTTTAACTGTAAGCCGAAGGAACGTTTGTAATGTGACTTGTTATGTGAAATTGTAACTTGAAATTCTTTGTGAAAAAATATTTCCCTATAAAGTTTGGCAATAAATGAAGTATTACATCAAGGTGTAACTTGTAGTTCCTTGTGGAGTAATTACCTATGTGGACGATACAGCTACTCCAGGGTGTAAGACCTAGAGTAGAAAGTCTTTGGACCTTACCTGAGGTTGAAAGACTCTTATAGTGGAACGTCTTAGGTATTGAAACTTTAATTACAATAAATAAAATATAATCTACCTAAACATTCCTTCACCTGGCGACAACTAATGATACAGGTGGTGTAATAGCTCTTTAAAATTCCTCCGTTTGATATAATAATGACCACACATGAACTTATAATGTGCAATATCTTGATAACACATTAGCTGCAACATTACACATAGTCCAGTGTATGTGTAGTGAGGGACATCTACCTAAATGAGTTACAGAATGTGGAGTTGAGGCAAAAAAAAGTTGGGACATGTTTGAAATCATCAGTTGAGCCAAACGTTTATACTCAATATTGTTTTAATGGTATTTTAGAGCGACCGAAAAATGTAAACAAAATGGCCGGCTAGGTGACACATACCTTACAAGAAATAAACATGAGAACGAACACACACACACACACACACACACACACACACACACCAGTTTTACCCACATTATCACCAGACTATCGGCATACCTGGTCGGTGGACACCTGCCTCCTCCTCCTCCTCCTCACCTTGCTAATATGCTAATATGCTAATATGCTAATATGCTAATATGCTCTGGTATGTTCCAGTCTATTTAAGATATGCTCCCATCTATCTTAAAGAGCTTATGCTAGGTTGGTCTGATATGCTCCTCAAAGACTATGCTGATATACTCTTGTCATCTGATATGCCATTATGTTCATATCACTCTAAAGGATATACTAATATGTTCTGATATGTTGGTATGGTTCTGTCTCTCAGAGGGTGTGCTGATATACTATAAGAGCATATGGGGTATGCTGATATACTTGGTTATGTAGCTAGGCTCATATCTCTCTTACAGGGTATGCTAATATACCCTGATATGCTTGCATCTATCTCTGAGCGTATACTGGTTGACTGTAATGACATAAGAGATATGCTGGTATGCTTCTAAGGGAATATGTTAACATACTCTAATAATAATTTGAAATGAGGTTAGCTATACCTTAGATTCAGGGGATATACTGATATGATATGAATTAACCTAGAAGTATACTGATATGTTCTCAAGGCATTCAGGGGATCTGTTAGTATGCTTCGACATACTTTCGGAACAAGGTAAACTGGACCTTCAGAAGATAGGGTGATATGCTGACATATTCTGATGGATCTAAGAGAGAGTGGAAGACTATGAGAGCTAGTTAATATGCTCAGGTATGTTGATATCCCTTCATGGCACTTGGGATATATGGTAATATACTCCGATGTGTCTCTTTGGATATACTGATATGCCACTAATGGGTCCCCAGAAAGCAGGAGACAAGTTGATCTGCTTCGAGGACACTAATCTGTATAATGATTTTTTCCCTGACTGTTAAGAAGTATACTGGTATATTTCAAATGTTGCTTAGTATTATAGTATACTTTGGGCTGTTCTGAACATATTTCACAGCTGATTTTCAGAAATATATGCTGCTGTCACTGGCTTGTTTATTCCGGAGACATTGATTATACTTTGAGTATGTTGATATGCTTTGTTACCAGTCAAGGAATATGCTGATATGTTCTGACACTTCTCAGTGATTACCCTGATATACTTAGATACCTGACAGTATTTATTGGAGTATATTGTCCTATACTCTGATGTCATTCTAGTGATATGCTGATGAGCTGACATACCGCTTTATGTAACTGTGATATATTGAATCATATACATCCATTCTTCACGCTTAATATATATGATATTCTAAACAATGCTGATATTATTTATGTTATACCCTGATTATATACTAACATACTACAGTGTCATTTATAGTGTATGATATTAAACATTCGGGGGTATACTTTGAGGTTATTTAGAGAATATGATGGCAAACGGTGATATACTCTGATGCCATATTTGGTATACACAGATATATTGATATAATTTATATAATATACCGATAGATATAACTAACTATCTGTGAAGTAAATCCTGTACTTTTTGATATACCATTCAGGGTGAAGGTATGCTAATATACCACGATAGCACCCGTCTCTCAGCGCTAATATACCCTGATGGCACACTTAACATCCTGGCGCCGGTCGTGGGGTATACTGATATGCTAAAGTCTTCTTCATCTTCTAATATCTCGACTTCAGCTTCGTAAACTGTGATTACTTAAACGTATTTAACGCTCGTTTACGTAACTTTTTTTTAGAATAAATGAATGTATATCCGGGGTTCTTCTGTTTCTTTGTCCATCTGATGTTTGCGTCCATGTTGAGGAGAACCACTTAGCAGGGCTCGCATTTTCCCATAATGTGTTACCTCAAGTTCCATAATTTGCACTTAGTGAAGCCACGATATCCCGCGTTAAGTTGCCCGTCTTACTTCCTTCTGGGTTATGTGTCTTAAGTTGGTGAAAAAATTAAATTAAGGCTGAATTATTGTTAAATGTAATCACTACCACTGTCTCGCGGCCCAGAGTAGTAGTTGGACATATCACTAGACAGGGAAATTCACACTTAACACAAGTGTTATCTCAAGGTCATATTCACAACACTTCCCTGGACAGAATTCATAATTTATTTTCTCATATTACATCTGTGTGTATACCTGCTACTAGATAAACAGAAAATGCCAAGAAGTGTTTACATCAAGCGCTGCCACTTAAGAGTTCCAAGAACTAAATTAAAACAATTAGTGTGTGTGTGCATGGTGGGAGTGTGCATGGTGTGTGTGTGTGTGAGTGTGCATGGTGTGTGTGTGTGCATTGTGTGTGTGTGTGTGTGTGTATATGGTGTGTGTTTGTTTGTTTGTATGGTGTGTGCATGGTGTGTGTGTGTGTGTGTGTGTATGTGTGTATGGTGTGTGTATGTTTATGGTGTGTGTATGTATGGTGTGTGTGTGTGTGTGTGTATGTGTGTGTATGGTTTGTGCATGTACGGTGTGTGTATGGGTGTGTGTGATTGTGCATGGTGAGTGTGTGACTGTGTATGGGGTGAGTGTGTGTGTGTGTGTGTGTTTCCATTGCCATGAGGATATCATACAATTCTTAAAGCACTGGTCACATGGGCGCATTTATTTTTAGCAATTTCTTGCCGGAAAGTTATTTCGAGCAATTTTCGAGAAATTCGAGCAAGTTTTTGAAGCATTTTTATTGACAATCGTGATAGTCAATTTCTTGACTATTTCGAGCAAGATTATCGGTTCAAAACCCGGTTAATACCATATTTAATGACACGAAGCTTATTTATCGAGTATTTACCTTGGCTATATATAACATAGATCAATAACATTATGTATAAAATGCACAAACAGTTTTTTACGACACACTGAGTTTATTATTTGGGTGGTGTTTTGGCGTGTTTGTTTACAAAACACAAGCCCATACAGCCGGTCATTCTCCACACACTAACAACCCTCCCTACTGTAACTACGATAGTTGAACCAGTCTATATTTAACACTCGTTCCTCCTCCTCGCCAGCCACTTACGATTCCCCAATAGTTTTTCTTCGCTTTCTCTCATTTCTTTTTAATAATAACAATAATACCAAGGATAGCTGCTGCGTCGTCTGCATTGTTGTTGTGATGTTCGTCTCCCTTCTACTCGCACAGCGGCGTTAACTTTTTTTCTTGCTGTAGTAACTGAACCAAGAGCCACTCGTGTGACCACATTTGGAAGAAATTACTCGTAATTTCTTGCTCCAAATTAATTGCTCATCAAAGGGATCGTGTGACCGTAACTTAAGTCACCCTTTAAGAAAAACTGTAAATACTGATTCACAAAACTTAAGGATAATTTCTGACTTGGAACCATCGGTGTAATGCAGAAAACAGTTATTGTATTCTAAAACCTACCCAAGAAATCTTTTACCCACTTACGATATAATTCTTTTCTATTCCATCAATAGATGTTATTTTACTTTTTTATACGTATTTTTATTTTAGTAATTTATAAACTATTTTCTTTATATACTTCATTACCTTTTAGTGTAATGAAGAGAATGAATTACAGAAGGTTTTTATAATTATATTGCGAACAATATTTTTCCTCGCAATAAATAAACAATGACGATGATCTTGTTTACAATATGGAGCTTGATGTCTTACTCCATGTTCGTTTATTACATTTTCTGCCATACCCGACTGTTCTTTTCTTTCTTGTGGTGAAGGTTTTTGACAATTGATATATATATAAAGTTGAGTTAAGAATAATGACTCTGATATTATAGCCATTAGGTCCTGAATAATAAGTGGTGTCTAAGTGAACAAATGTATGATGTCTTCAATTACCAGCGTAGTGTGGGGTAACAGTGGGGGTAGAAGCGAAGGGTAGGAGTGAAGGGTGGGAGTAAGGCGTGGGAGTAAGGGGTGGGAGTAAGGGGTGGGAGTAAGGGGTGGGAGTAAGGCGTGGGAGTAAGGGTGGGAGTAAGGGGTGGGAGTAAGGGGTAGGAGTAAGGGGTGGGAGTAAGGGGTGGGAGTAAGGGATGGGAGTAATGGGTGGGAGTAGAAGTTAGAGATGGGGGTGGGAGTGGGGGTGGGAGTAAAGGGTGGAGTGGGGTGTGAGTGGGGGGTGGGGAGTAAGTGGTGTTAGGAGTAAGGTGGGGGTAAGGGGGTGGGAGTAAAGGGGGTGGGAGTAAGGCGTGGGAGTAAGGGTGGGGAGTGAGAATTGGGAGTAAAATTCAAGTAAGGGGTGAGGCTCAGGGGTGGGAGTGGAGATTGGGGTAAAGGTTGGGCTTGAAATGGGGTGGGATTATGAGGGTGAAGTTAAGGGGGTGGGAGTAAGGGGGTAGGAGTGAGGGTGAAAGTCAGGGGTAAGGGGTGGCAGTAAGGGGTAGGAGTAAGGGGTGGGAGCAAGGGGTACGAGTAAGAGGGTGGAAGCAAGGGGTGGAAGCAAGGGGTGGGAGTAAGGGGTATGAGTAAGTGGTAGGAGTAAGTGGTAGGAGTAAGGGGTAGAAGTAAGGGGTAGAAGTAAGGGGTAGGAGTAAGGGGTAGAAGTAAGGGGTAGAAGGAAGGGGTGGGAGCAAGGGGTGGGAATAAGGGGTGGGAATAAGGGGTGGGAATAAGGGGTGGGAGTAAGGGGTAGGAGTAAGGGGTAGGTGTGACGAGTAAGAATGTGGGACAAGAGGGAGGGGTAGCAGTGGGGGGTAGGGTTAGGTTACAAACTTCTATTTACTTCATTATCTGTATCCTGCTGGTGATGTTCTCTCTTTAAACAATTTGTAAAATAAATAAATAAATGGTCAGGTGTAAATGGTAAGAATTTAACAGAGTGATACTGAGGTATTACAAGAAAGAACTAAAAACTGTCCACTGTGTGTATCAACATTTTATAAAAGTATTTGTGAAGCTGTAAAATACTTAGATATAAACTTTTAATTCAACTCTGTAATAAAAATAATTGCAATAATGAATCTAAACAAAAAATGAACTGGGTGAAAAAAATCTACAAAATACTAAAAATATAAAAAAGAAGAATTACAGTAAAACCTGAATCATTGTAATAAACATTATTAAACTTTTCGTTGTTATGACCTAAAACAAACAAGGAAGACTCGTCTAGATTTTCGCTCTGTGAATTAACTCCTTGGATCGCTTTTGGGCAAGAGGGGAGTTACTCCGACTTATTCCGTGAAAATATTCCCAACTGTCCATAGAATCCGTTACAGTTTCCTTTATATTAAGTGACTCACAAATGATTAATATTCCCATTCACCAATACTTTATTATATCAGAGAACAGTGCAGAGATAAGCTGGCCAATGAGCGATGGTCAAAGATAATATAGATTTAATACTGGATTGATAAGTACAGCTATAGTGATTTGTTTCATGTTACAGTAATAATAAACTTTATCAAATGTTATAACTACCAAAGTGTTATTTTCGTGATCGATACCCTGCTGCCAGGATTATAACATCGTTTAAAAGTTCAGTAAAAATATCATGCAGATTAAAACCTAACCTAGTGTATCGTAACCTAACTTAGCCTTTCCTAAGCTAACTTAGACTATCCTAAACTAGCCTAACCTATCCTAATCACACCAAACCTAACCTATCCTAAATTTATATATCATCAACAGATTTATAGATATATTGGAGAAATAATTATCAAAAGTTTGTTGTCTCTACCGATACTGTTTTTAAAAGAAAAATAGAAATTCGCTTTCTAGAAACTCGAATTGTGTCATGGCGTTGCGGCTTGAGTTAGGATTAGGTAATATTAGGTTGGGTTAGATAAGGTAGGTAAGATTAGAGTAAGTGAGGTAGTGTTAGGGATTAAATACATTTTACTAATTTTACATCAAAAATAATCCGACTGAGTATGGGATAAAAAACCTCCTGAATATAATTCTTTTTCTATTTGTACTACCACTTATTTTTACCCTTTTTTATTAGTTTGATAGACATAGATTAGAGTTAGAGTATTATTTAACTCTGAGTCATGGTACTTATTGGATACTTGGCAGAATAACATTATAGCAACGGGTCCTAACAAAGGCGGAGTCTAAGCAAAAATGTTCACTTGACCTCATATTTGGATTTCATTACTGAAGGATATTTACACCTATACCACATTAATAAGGTCTATCTGCAAGTTTATTCAGTCATAAAAAAAATATACCCTAAATGTGGACAATAAAAATCTTCTATTTTGGTACAAATTACTTGAAAAGTTGTAAGAAGACAAAAGCTGCATCTCTTCCATAAAGCGAGAAATAGAACAGCCAAGCCTCTTCTTGTCGTAAAAAAAACTAATATTGTATTTTAGTATGTTGATGTACAAAACATTTCTTCATTATTCTATGATAAAACAAGTCTAACAAGCATTATTAAAACATATATTATTAATTTTTTTTTCATGCAATCCGGAAATAGCGACTACTATATCCAGGTTGATCGTGTTGAGGTCCTGTAAGTTACAGGCTAGATTACGAGCTCACTTACGGAGTTCGATGCCAAATATTTGTTTTGAGAATCCCGATCGGAGACTGTAAGTCCAGTTACTTAGTAAACAAGTAGATACAGTGAAATAAACTGCTGTACCTAAATATTATGTAACTCAAAATATATTCCCAAAACAGCACGTTTACAGATGAAAATAAAAAAAAGCATAAATAATACAAACAAAATCAATTAATATGTTTTTTTATTACAGTATTTTTAAATATCAGAAGCGTAGGTTCAGCGCTTCTTTTGTGTCTTTTTCCCGGTGAAGATGTAGTCTCCCCATGGCAGGTACTGGTCCTTTTGTACACGGCAGAAAGTGGTAGTTTCCTTCTTCTTCTTGTTGTTTTGGGTCTTGTTGTTTTGGGTCTTAGTGTGTTTTGTGGTCTGCAGTTTGTTAGATCGGGGGCCCTTCTCCTTCATCTGGCAAGGCTTCACCTCCACCTTAGTCACCTACGATACAGTGCGTCGGAACACCATTGTGATGTACTGACACTAACAGCTCTCTCACTGAGGTCAAATCAAAATTTGACCATACAGAAAGAATTACGGTTTAATAAGGTTGGAATTTAAAGAAATTGACAACAAAATAAAGCTCTGTTTATCACTATAGTAAAGAGGGATGGTGTTTGTAAAGATGATGGATGGTGTTATAAAATGTAGTGATGATGGGTGGTGTTATATGTAGTGATGTTGGATGGTGTTATATGTAGTGATGATGGATGATATTATATGTAGTGATGATAGGATGGTTCTATATGTAGTGATGATGGATGGTGTTATATGTAGTGATGATGGATGGTGTTATATGTAGTGATGATAGGTTGGTTTTATATGTAGTGATGATGGATGGTGTTATATGTAGTGATGATGGATGGAGTTATATGTAGTGATGATGATGGATGATGTTATATGTAGTGATGATGGTTGGTGTTATATGTAATGATGTCGGATGGTGTTATATGTCGTGATGGATGGTTCTATATGTAGTGATGGTGGATGGTGTTATATGTAGTGATGATGGATCGTGTTATATGTAGTGATGATGGATAGTATTATATGTAGTGATGATGATGGATGGTGTTATAAGTAGTGATGATGGATGTTATATGTAGTGATGAAGGATGGTGTTAGTGAAGATTGTGAAGTGAGATGTAGTGAAGATTGTGAAGTGAGATGTAGTGAAGATTGTGAAGTGAGATGTAGTGAAGATTGTGAAGTGAGATGTAGTGAAGATTGTGAAGTGAGATGTAGTGGAGATGTGAAGTGAAGATTGTGAAGTGAGATGTAGTGGAGATTGTGAAGTGAGATGTAGTGAAGATTGTGAAGTGAGATGTAGTGAAGATTGTGAAGTGAGATGTAGTGAAGATTGTGAAGTGAGTAGTGTAGATTGTGAAGTGAGATGTAGTGAAGATTGTGAAGTGAGATGTAGTGAAGATGTGAAGTGAGATGTAGTGAAGATTGTGAAGTGAGATGTAGTGAAGATTGTGAAGTGAAATGTAGTGAAGATTGTGAGGTGAGATGTAGTAAAGATTGTGAGGTGAGATGTAGTGAAGATTGTGAAGTGAGATGTGGTAAAGATTGTGAAGTGAGATGTGGTGAAGATTGTGAAGTGAGATTTGGTGAAGATTGTGAAGTGAGATGTGGTGAAGATTGTGAAGTGAGATATGGTGAAGATTGTGAAGTGAGATGTAGTGAAGATGTGAAGGGAGATGTAGTGAAGATTGTGAAGGGAGATGTAGTGAAGGTTGTGAGAAGGAGGTGGGATGTGGTGAGGGTGTGTGTGGTGAGGATGTGGTGAAGATTGTGAAGTGAGGTGGTGGGGTGTGAAGTGAAGGATGTAGTGAGAGATTGTGAGAGTGAGGATGTGAGAGTGAAGATTGTGAAGTGAGATGTAGTGAAGATTGTGAAGTGAGATGTAGTGAAGATTGTGAAGTGAGATGTAGTAAAGATTGTGAAGTGAGATATGGTGAAGATTGTGAGTGAGATGTAGTGAAAGATTGTGAAGTGAGATGTAGTGAAGATTGTGAAGTAAGATGTATTGAAGATTGTGAAGTGAGATGTAGTGAAGATTGTGAAGTGAGATGTAGTGAAGTTTGTGAAGTGGGATGTAGTGAAGATTGTGAAGTGAGATGTAGTGAAGATTTTGAAGTGGGATGTAGTGAAGATTGTGAAGTGAGATGTAGTGAAGATTGTGAAGTGAGATGTAGTGAAGATTGTGAAGTGAGATGTAGTGAAGATTGTGAAGTGAGATGTAGTGAAGATTGTGAAGTGAGATGTAATGAAGATAGTGAAGTGAGATGTAGTGAAGATTGTGAAGTGAGATGTATTTGAAGATTGTGGAAATTGAGATGTGGTGAAGATTGTGAAGTGAAGTTTAGTGAAGATTGACGAAATTGGATGTAGTGAAGATTGTGAAGTGGATGTAGTGAAGATTGTGAAATTGAGATGCTTGAAGTTACTGATGTGAGGATGTAGTGAAGATTGTGAAATTGAGATGTGAAGTAAAGATTGTGAGTGAGGATGTGAGGTGGGAGTTTGTGAGAGTGGGGTTGGTGAGATTGTGGAGAGTGGGATGTGGTGAGAGATTGTGGTGAGGATATGGTGAGATTGTGGAGGTGGGATGTGAGTGAAGATGTGGAAGTGGGATGTAATTGAAGATTGTAGAGTGGAGGATGTAGTGAGAGGGTTGTGAAGTGAGATGTAGTGAAGATTGTGTAGTGAGATGTAGTGAAGATTGTGAAGTGAGATGTAGTGAAGATTGTGAAGTGAGATGTAGTGAAGATTGTGAAGTGAGATGTAGTGAAGATTGTGAAGTGAAATGTAGTGAAGATTGTGAGGTGAGATGTAGTAAAGATTGTGAGGTGAACATAAGAACATAAGAACATAAGAAAGTGGGATACTGCAGGAGGCCGACTTGCCCATACAGGGCAGATCCCTTTCACACCCATCCCAGCACTTCCATGTGCCTATCCAACTTCGTCTTGAAGCTCCCTAGCGTCCCCGATCCTACTATAGCACTCGGTAGCCTATTCCACATATCCACAACTCTATTACCAAACCAGTGCTTGCCTATATACTTTCTGAATCGGAATTTATCTAATTTAAAGCCATTTGTTCTAGTTATTTCTTTATTACTGAGCTTCAGAACATCTTCCATTTTACCCTTGTTAATCCCACTTACCCACTTGTACACCTCTATCATATCTCCCCTAACTCTACGCCTCTCTAATGAATGTAAGCCTAAGCTTTTCAGTCTTTCTTCATATGGAAGGTTTCTAATATTATGGATCATTTTGTCATTCTTCTTTGTACTCTCTCCAAAGAATCTATGTCCATTCTATAATAAGGACACCAGAACTGAACCGCATAATCCATGTGTGGCCTCACTAATGCTAGGTAAAGTTTCAAGATAACGTCAGCAGTTCTGTTACTCCTGGGCCTAGATATGAACCCAAGAATCCTGTTTGCCTTGTTGCGAACGCTAATACATTGTTTTTTAGGTTTCAAGTCGTTGCTAACAAATACACCTTGATTTTTTTCACAAACTGAGTTTTCTATTTCCGTGTTACCTAGTTTATACTTAACGTTTGTATTCGTCTTCCCTATCTGTAGTACCTTGCATTTATCACTATTAAAATTCATTTGCCAGTCTACTGACCACTCATGTAAGGTATCTAGATCTCTTTGAAGGTGTTCAAAGTCACTGTCTGAATTTATCACTCTCCCCATTTTAGTATCATCTGCAAATTTACTAATCCTACTAGTTATGCCTAAATCAAGATCATTAATGAATATAACAAACAGCAGAGGGCCTAATACAGATCCCTGGGGAACTCAACGACTTTGCCCAGTCTGACTTTAATCATTTTATACGACTCTTTGTTTCTACCAGTTGCCATGACTAATCATTTTAATATGATCCACTATTCCATATTAGCTTCTACCTTCATATCAATCTCATGAGGGACTCTATGTCAGATAACACTGAAATCTAAATAAAGTCTATCATATGACATAAACATTATCTACGCTTCAAATACTTCTGAGAAAAAGCTAAGCAAATTTGTGAGACTTAAGAACATCCTAGATGAACCCGTGCTGAGAAAAGAATGAATTAAGGTTAGACCAAGGTGGCTACGATTTTGTAGCAATAATTGAGCTCTAGCAACTTGCTACTATGATTGGCGTGAGACTAATGGGGCAGTAATTTTGATGCTATTGATTTATCACCCTTTGAAAATCGAACTACATTTTACCAGGTTTTAAGCTTCTGGCGCTGAGCCCAGCGATTCTAATGACTTATTAAATAAAACTGCGCTAATGGATTACTCAACTCATCTCTATTTCTTTTAATATTCTAGCATATACCTCGTCTGGACCAGGCATTTATGAGCTTCAGTTTGTTAATTACTTTAAGCACATCGTTACTGAAATAATATTGATATTCATCAACACTTATTTTCTATACTGTCGTTATATACCTTATGAACTTCTGGAAACTGTGCTAGGTTTTCATTTGTGAATACGGAGCGAAAATGACTATTTAACGTACTACACATTTCTAACTCATCATCAGTCATTTCTCCTGTCGTGGTTTTAAGGGGACCTATTGTATCTCTAACCTTTGATTTATACAGTTGATAAAAAGCTTTGGGGGTATATTTCGATTCGTTTGCTACCTTGATTTCATAATTTCTCTTTGCTTTCCTAATTTCTGTTTATACCTGTCTTGTTAGGTTCTGATAGTAACCAAGTAAGTGATTTTCGCCTTTCTTAACTTTTCTATATACTCCTTTCTTTTTCCCTAGAAGATCTAAGAGTCTATTATTCATCCATTTGGTTGGTTCCGTATCGATCTGAATTTTCTTTTAGGGATGTGTTTATTTTGGGCATTATTGATTGTCGCAATAAATTGTTCATAAGTAGCTGCTAAATTAAATTCGGGGTTATCCCGTCCTAAGTTGACAGTTTCCGGAGGTGTGGTGGGGATTAATCTTTTGACCATAGGGTCATCCCTTAGGTCTCTCCTTATGCTACCGTAATTAGCATTCCTAAAATCCGGGATCAAGGCCGAATTTTCCTTCTTCCTGCCATCCCATATTATGTTAAAATATATGGCTTTATGA
Organism: Homarus americanus; assembly: GCF_018991925.1. NCBI lineage: Eukaryota > Metazoa > Arthropoda > Malacostraca > Decapoda > Nephropidae > Homarus > Homarus americanus. The sequence continues at coordinate 1,115 of NW_024739398.1, read as the reverse complement.
TCACTGTTTCCTAGTTCGTCTCCAATCCCAACATCTTTTACTAGATTTTCATTATTACTGAGAACTAAATCGAGGATATTATTTCCTCTAGTGGGCAAGTTTATAAATTTATATATATAAAACTATCCTGTACTACTTCTATAAAATCTTCAGATTCATTATCGCTAAGTTGATTTTTCCAATCTATGCCTGAAAAGTTGAAATCGCCTAGAATACATACATTGTTTCTATCAGATGCCTTCTTTATTTCCTCCAATAGCAATTTACCATCGTTCCTACTCAAATTAGGTAGTCTATATATAACACCAATGACTACGGATTCACTGCCCTCACCAATCTCTACCCAAATACTTTCATTGTCGCTATTTGTTTTAATGTTTGATTTATTGCAGCCTTTTAATGACACCCTGATATACACTGCCACACCGCCACCTCTCCTTCCTACTCTGTCAAATTTAAATAGGTTATATCCTGGAATATGTAATTCTGCTAAAAAATGCTTGCTGTTTGAATTTATCCATGTTTCCGTTATTGCAATTATATCTATGTTCTCTTTACTAACAATAATACAGGCTGGTCCATTTATTTATTTTGAGCTTCTACTATTAGTATAATAAACACTCAATATATTTCTTCGTTTCTATCTGTTTACATTTATTACTTTGATGTTTGTTATTGCCAAAATATAACTATATTTTCAGCATTATCTACTTCTGTTTCACTACTTCCCAGGACCTGCTTGTTTTTTTACTCCCATTTTCCCCGACCCCTCTCTACTGGCGAAACCCCCCCTTCGGAGTGACAATTTCACGCTCCAGGGATGCAGACAATGTCTTTACCCCCTCACGAGACAAGTGTACTCCGTCGCGACAGTACAGGTAGTCGTTGCCATAAAATCGTTGCCCGTCATCAATGAATGCCCAACCATTGTTTGCACAATGTTTTTCCAGTCGGCAATTAATAGCAATTGCCCTGGACAGCCATTCACAACCAACCCTCTTCTAGGCAAGACACCACATACTATCGGGACCCCTCCCCTATCTCTAATCTTCCCCAGCGCCTCCCTATACCTCTTGAAAAGTTCCTCACTCCTAACCTTACCTATGTCGTTTCCC
>NW_024739397.1:0-16425 GCF_018991925.1 Homarus americanus | reverse complement strand
TAGTTGAATACTGTGTTTCTATTTTTCAGGGAGTACTACAGGGGGAAGGGAGGAGAGATGGGGGAAGTGAGGTAAGAGGTGGTGGAGGAAAGAAAGGGAGGATAGCGTAAGGGTACGAGAGGGAAGAGGAGTAAGGGAGGAAAGAGGGGCGAGAGGAGGAAAGAGTATATGGCAGGGGAGGAGGAGGAAAGCAATCAGAATATTAAAAGAACCATGTATATTTTATTGTACATTTTTCGACGTATGTATGTATGTATGTATGTATGTATGTATGTATGTATGTATGTATGTATGTATGCATGCATGCATGCATGTATGTATGTACTGTATGTATGTATGTATGTATGTATGTATGCATGCATGCATGTATGTATGCATGTATGTATGTATGTATGTATGTATGTATGTATGTATGTATGTATGTATGTGTGTGTGTGTTGCGCCTGAATTCACTTATTTTTTTAATAGGTAGACAGTTCTAACTACGGTTGAGATTAACTTGGGAAATAACGTGAAGTTCCTTTTTATTGATATTTGTTGTAAAATAAGATAAGCGTCCCTTTACCTTCACCTAAACACCAAAAGTAAACACCATGTTCTGCATCAAATATTTGTAACCCTTATTTGTTCGATAATGTATTAGAAATTCGTATTTTCGTGTTATTATATATACAGTATATATGTGGACGTGAATGACTATATTTACGGTGTTTGTAAAGTATGTGTGCATTTTCAACTTTTATAACTTTGTATGTACAGTTGACTTTATGTTATGTTACGTTTAGTTTTCTTTCTTATGTTCTCATTGTTCCTTCCTGTTGGATTATTACTTCCCCTTTCTGTCGCTTTCTCTCTAGTTGAAATTTACGTAATAAATGTCTCTGTACCCTGAAATAAGATAAGGTAAATATCAGTCATTACACAAAGTCTACAGTATTGTCCTGCCGTGTATAATTGCAGGTCCTAAAACCTGCATGGGTACGTATAATAAAGATGGTGGTTATGATGAAAGGTAGAAAGTAATGCAATATTTGTGTTGCAGATTTAACTATATATAAAAGTGCACATTGACCTCATAAACAACCTTCAATATTTGTAAAATATATACTGTATATCTTACAAGTGTATACATAATAAAGGTAATCATCCCAAAGTCAGAGGTCGTACACTTGTAAGCAAAATTTTAAAGGTGACCTTCTTGAGATAAAAGAGCCTGACTCACCGAGAACCGTAATAAAATTATTTTAGAGTATGTTAAGAGGTTAGAGAGAGAGAGAGAGAGAGAGAGAGAGAGAGAGAGCCAATTTATAAGAAAGTGTCCCAAGGAGGATTTAGAGCGACGTATAAGACATTTAATGGATTTTTTTTAATTTATCTATATCAAATGGCGTGAAGACAGAAGGGCGAAGGAACAGGTGAGTCTCAAGAACACAGTATGTATAGTAATTAAGTGTATCAATTTTAAAGACAATCGTCCTAATAATAATAATAATACCAATATTGAGGATTTACTCAGCGATTTTTCATTCCCCAGCTTACATATATATTTTTACTCTACTTCAATAACCACAGACCTAACCTATAACCACCTGATTCCCCAACACCTGATTCTCCAGCACCTGATACTCCAACACCTGACCCTCCAACACCTCATCATCCAACATCTGACCTTCGAACACCTGACCCTCCACCACCAGACCCTCCACCACCAGACTCTCCACCAGCTGACCCTCCACCACCTGACCCTCCACCACCAGACCCTCCACCACCTGACCCTCTACCACCTGATCCTCCAACACCTGACCCTCCACCTCCACAAAGCCCAGAACGGTTTATAAGATTTCCCTCTGAATGACTTAGTGGCCCTGAGTTCACTGAGGTGGTATTTCCAGGGGTTTTTCTGGAAACATTTATTCAATTTATATCCACTCTATATTTGGGCTAGAAAATGGCACGAAAAGAGAGAGGCTGGAGGAGGAGGAGGAGGTTCAAGTGTGGGATAAGATGAAAAGGGAGGAGTCTCTCTCTCTCTCTCTCTCTCTCTAATTTAATATACACAACACTTAAACCACTCGATCTATATTTCTGTTCACCTCTCTTCACCTTTTTATCCTCGTATGTGTCTCTTCCTCTTCCCCCTATTTTCAGGTTCTTCCTTGTCAGTCACATATGTCTAAAAGTAATGAGTACGTCAGGTTAATTGACGAGCTTATCAGTAATAGAGAAGTGTGTCTGTGTGTGTTGTGCTGGAGTTTGTGTACAGCGCATACAGCAGCGAACGTTTACTTCCCTCTCCCACTCTCCCTCAAGTTAATGAAACGTTTGTGAGTTGATGAGAGCCACAACGGCAGTTCCTCGCTCCTCATCACGCCATGGCGCCACAGACAGCATGCTATCCTCCCATCTGTTAATATTTCTGTTGTGGACCAAGTTGTTATATTAAATGAATTTTGCGTGCGAGGAAGGGTGAGTTTGGGGGGGCATCGCCATTATCTCAAAAATAACTCTTCATTATCATTTAAGACCAGGAACGTTTTGTAATGACCGGAGTTATGTTGATGTTTAATTTCATCACGTCAGATATACTTCAATTTCATCATGTCCGAAAGCAACTGATCATCAAGGAAGGAATATTTTCAGAAATAACTATGCTTATGTTCAAGTAAGAGTCTCATTCATAGCACTTTTATATAAATTTATACTTCAGAAAGATATTGTGGGTTCAGATGTCTCGCCATATCGAATATAAGGATAACAGGTCCTCCATATTTTTTTCACCCTGGGTCGTATCATCCCTGTAAGACGATATATTACAGAATATTACTAAAATATAGTGAAATATATCCCTCCGGTACTCTGGCAACAACTATATTAGATTTAAAGCGGCCGGTTCTGCTCCCTCCCTCCATGTCCCTGATTTCAATATTTATCCAACTGTTGTCAATATATTTTCCTCTTTTTGCGGGTCCTGTAGACAGTGTGGCTACAGGGACTGAATATAAAGCCAGGTAATTAACGGCACAATGTAAACGACTCTATACGCTGTTACCTTCAGGTCCTCAACTAAAGTCAGGTTCCCAATTACAGCAAGATCGACTAGGAATGACACTAGACATTGAATTATTCATCAATTGTATTCACGATTAGCATTATATATACAGTATATTATCTAGAATAATACATTGTTTTCTAGTGTAAATAAACGTATTGTTATTAATACTTATAACAAAGAAAATATATATATTTTGTCCAATGGCTTGACGATATGTGCACTCGAAAATATAATTTATTTTCTTTATATACAAATACATATACTTTATACATATTTTTGCTTTCATGAAGTAACAATATTCCGCGAGTCCACGAGTCTTGCAAAACAAATAGTTTATTTAATTAAAAACCTTCAAATATCACATTTTCTGTCATATATGAAAGTCCAGATATAGAGAGCGCCTGACGTCATTTAAACATTTACCACAAGTATAGAGCCAATATTTTTAGCAAGTAATGAAGCAGAATACTAACTGACTATCATTTAATATTTCAGTTTATTCGCTTAATATTTAGTTTTAGCGTTTAGTGAAGAATTATTATTATGGTCATGAAACAAGTGTAAACATTCATTGATTATTTGGAGGTATTTAGATTAGCGTTTCTCCCCAACCAGCAGAAAATTTCTTGCGGTGTTCCTTGACCTGGAAGGAAGAAGGTGAAGGGGTGAGAAGAATAGATAGGAGGGGAAGGGATAGGAGGGGAGGAAGAGGAGGAAGAGAAAAAGGAACAGGAAGAAGGGAGGGGGTGGAAGAATGGGAAGGGGAGGAAGAAGGAGGGAAATTACAAGGAGGAGATGAAGAAGAAACGCAAGGAGAAAAAGAACAAAGGAAAATATGAGCTAAGGAAGGATATGGTGAAGAAGTACAACCTATATTGGAGTTTCACCTGTCCTTGTAGTCTTAATCATGCAATATAGACTAAGGTAAGGTTGCCTCGCCTGCTGTGAAGGATATGTCTCTGATCTACTTAGACTAGAAGCTTTGTTTAGGTTAGTTTAGGTTAGGTTAGATTAGGTTAGGTTAGGTTAGATTAGGTTAGGTTAGGTTTGGTTTTGTTAGGTTAGGTTAGGTTAGATTAGGTTAGGTTAGGTTTGGTTAGGTTAGGTTGTATGTTCCCATTGGTGGAAACTTTATAACCCATACCCCTCTACCTCATCCCCATTCTTCCCCTAAATCGCCCCATCATCACCCACATCTCCTCCTCCACCCCCATCCCTTACCCTAAAACACCCATCTCCCCGTACAATGGTCAGCCCCCTCCCACCCCTCCTGAGATTGGTTGGCACATAATAGCAGACTCCCTCCGCTACTTCCATTCCCATACACCTCCTATCCTCCCTTCATCTCCATCATGATATTACCCTTACATCATGGTCATCCCCCTCTCCACAATGTCAATCCTGCTCCCTCATCTCCACCATGATATTACCCTTACATCATGGTCATTCCCCTCTCCACAATGTCAATCCTGCCAACTCCCCTCCACCATAGTAACTCCCGCCCACTACTAATGCCTTCATTAGCCTACAAACACCGTCAATACGTCACCATAACTCAGCCACAAGTTACACAGTAAACAATGGGGGTCAGTGACCTACATACCACACGGGCGCCTCATCTCAACACACCATTAATGAACAGAGAGAGAGAGAGAGAGAGAGAGAGAGCCCATTAGCTTCCCTTTAAATTAATGGAAACACAAGTTACACTCCACCATTAATTAACAACCTAAACAAACAGGTATCTGGGCAGCAAATTGAAGTTCAAGTTGGTGGAAATTCCAGCTTCAGAATTCGGGGGCGACCATAAACTTAGCGTGAAAGCTCCAGGGATTAAATAGTGGGATTGAGGCGCTGTATCGCCGACGCCATCACCCAGCCCACCACGGCCGCCTGTTTTTATCCTAGGATGAACGCCGTAGGCACCACCTATTCTTATTCCAGGACGAAAGCTGCCGTCACCACCTATTCTTATCCCAGGACAATCCCCACTGCAACCAGCTTCTTTTACCCAGAATCAACGCCGCTGACAATAATTATTTTTCATCCCAGGATCAATGCTGACGTCACAACTTTTTTCTTTATCCCGGAATGAATACTTTCACCACCGTCGCTTAGGACCTATAATAATAATACTAATAATAATAATAATAATAATAATAATACTAATAATAATAATAATAATAATAATAATAATAATAATAATAATAATAATAATAATAATAAATGTATTTTCGATATTAATTTTTGATACATAACCGATCATCCCCATCCTTGGTCGTCCTGGGGAAGGAAAACATCGTCTGCAGGCGGCGAGGTTAAGTAATAACCTTGGCTATTATCACTGACTCATGTCGATCATAAAAGCGAATTACAACGTCTTCGTTCTTCAGGGTCTTTCCTCAGCAACTTACGGATTACATTGTGGTGGAATATTCTCTCTCTCTCTCTCTCTCTCTCTCTCTCTCTCTCTCTCTCTCTCTCTCACTATCATTGGAGCGAGAGTTATTGATGGCTACTGTGAGTAAGATGCATCGACCCCCCCCCCCCACCCCGAACTGTGGGATGAGGTGGTGGGGTCAAGGTTGAGGCCCTTACAACTCGGATAAGTGATTACCTTGTGCGACTCCAGGGCACTCGATCATAGCTGAAGGGTTGATAGTAGAGGTGCTCTGGTTGGTTGATAGGATGAAAGAGCTACTCTGATTGGCTAATAGTATATAAGTTTATCTACAGGCATGAAACGAGGAATATGTCAATATCAGATTCTTGATTGGTTGATCGGACGTGAAAGGCGGGGTTAAACACTGGCTACGATTGGCTGATACTATGTCCGATTCTTAGGAAGCCCGACGTTGATTGGCTGATAGTGTATTTACTCTTACTGTTGAAATTAATTACCCAATCAGTGTATCACAGTTGACATGTTATTACAATATTTATGAGTGGTCAATCGTACTGTGCCTGAAAGATCTTTTAAAACTCGAATCTAATTGGTTGAGAATGTATCAATTCGCTTTGTCTACGTATACAAATTACAGGTGATTGGTAGTATACCTTGTGAAAGCCCATAGCTGAATGGTTAAGGAATGAGATGGAGTTAAGGTGGCGTTCGGTCTTCAAGTTTATATTTTTCTCGTGTTTTTCTCTTGGTATTACATCAGTTATAACGAATTTGCATATCAAATGATTTTGTTACAGCCAACAACAACAACAACAACAACAACAACAACAACAACAACAACAACAATAACAATAACAATAACAATAACAATAACAATAACAATAACAATAACAACAATAATAACAACAATAATAACAATAACAATAACAATAACAATAACAATAACAATAACAATAACAATAACAACAATAATAACAACAATAATAACAATAATAACAATAATAACAATAACTAAATCAATACACGCTTCTATTCCAGCTTTAGGGAATAGTCACAATAATAAACAAAGGTTCAAACAAAATAAAGACAAAATATATAAAAAAATATCACTTTGACAATACAACGGAAATAATTCAAAATAACATAACCATCATCAAGATAAATTAAAATAAAATATATGATAAGAACACAGGATAAATGGCCGCTTTTACCTGCCATTTGGAAAACTTAAATATTTATGGCGTTTAAAGTTGAACTGTTGTGTTGGTAGATGAAGAATGGACGCGAGGGAATGTAGGAAATGGTGATAGTGACTAATGGAATGTTGTTTGTATAGCAGATGTAATAAATAGGAGAGAAAGGAGATAACGGAAATAGCACGATTGAAAGAGAGAGATGACAGAGTGACAATTAGAGAAAGAGAGAATTTGAGAGCGAATTGGAGAAAGGGAGAGAATTAGAAAACGGGAGAGAATTAGAGAGAGGGGGAATTATAGAGAAGAAGAAAATATAAACCAAACCATACACCCACATATGGACATAAAGTTACTGTACATATATACACACTAAAACACACCATAGATTGAAAAAATAGATAAACAAACAATGTAAATAAAAGAGACACACAAACCAGAGAGAATAAATAACATCCGCTGGCCGATATATATATTTTGGAGAGGAAATATATTTATCGTATTTGTTAAAGGTATATCACATGAGGTTTCATAATTATTTCGTTTCCTAGAACAAATATCAATGTATAAAATATTGTGTATTTATTAAATATGTATGTGCATCAATCTATATACTGTGTGTGTGTGTGTGTGTGTGTGTGTGTGTGTGTGTGTGTGTGTGTGTGTGTGTGTGTGTGTGTGTGTGTGTGTGTGTGTGTGTGTGTTGTGTGTGTGTGTCTCTCTGTGTGTGTGTGTGTGTGTGTGTGTGTGTGTGTGTGTGTGTGTGTGTGTGTGTGTGTGTGTGTGTGTGTTACCCACTGCTTTCATCAATCTACTGTCGGTCTATACGAAGGCAAACTGTGAGAAGGAAAGAGGTCGAGTCGATAAAAATACAGGAAGCGACGAGCCAGACAGACAAGAAAATAAATACATTGGTTTGACGGTGCTTTGATCTCTCCAGGTTCATATATGAAAGCAAACAGTAAAGGGAATAGAGAGAGATGAAACGAGAACACGAGAGAAGCGAGGCGGATCAAGAAGTGTGGATGTGGAGGTGGGGAGAGACACGTATCCTCAGTTCTTCACTTCACGTTAGTCTTGTTGACGTCTTTCTGAAATTTCCGATGTTGTGGAGAGTTAAATGTTCAAGATACCATTGTTAGTTATGTAGGAGTCAGCTACTGAAATGGTGAATATTATGAAGCTCTGAAAGTATGCAACTGCAATCTTTAAGAATTTTTAGATGAAAGAAATCCCAATCTTTGAAGCTCTAGCTCTAAAAATTTGTGGTTATTGCAGCGCTAAATGTGAGAATGTGCGGTCATTGGTATTCTAGATGTGAGAATTTTAAAATCTTACTCTCTTATTTCTATGGCAGCCCTGTTTCACAACAATAAATTATCCCTGTGGTCTGTTTTTATTAGGTACAGCAGGTTGTTCCATTAAACAAAAGTGTAATCAAGAGAGTTCTTCTATTTAGCGACTGTTTTAACGAGAATGTTTACCCGGTATGTTTCTCAATTAAACGAGTGTCTATCAGGTATGTTGTTCCATTAAACGAATGTGTTTAACAGGTGGTTGCAATACTTGAAAATCATTATCGGGAGAAGGTGAGGTCAGATATTTTCGTCCCACCTCACACAGTCCACCCTCCCACGCTCACCTGTTCCAGACATGGTGGTAGTGTGGTGGTGGTGGTAATGATGGTGGCGAGAGAAAGACCATCTGAATCCACCTCCAGTATCTGTTGCTCGTTTTTGTGTGTGTGTGTGTGTGTGTGTGTGTGTGTGTGTGTGTTGCAAAATACGAGCAGATATGTAGAGAGAAAAGAATATACAGCAAGAAAAATAGTCGGGATGATACAGTACAATGCTCGGTGGGGTTAAATGAATTATGGCTCGCTGGAAAACACACAAACATCTAGGTATTTGCATCTGTTAATTATCCTCCCAGGGAAAAAAACCCACAGGAAATGAGAATAATTACGAGATAATGATGATTTAGAAATAGTTAAAGCAAAATTCCCATCAAATAGTTATTGAAAGTTTTATAAATGATAGTGTGTTCGCTAGTGTTATTTTGGGTAAGAGTAAATTGTGATATAAATACCATAATTGTATGATATAGTGGCATTGTGGTGGTCTGGGTTGGTAGTCAGGTGGTGTTGTCGTGGTGTTGTGATGGCACTGTGGTGTTAAGGGTTGATAGGTAAATAGTGTTGTGGTGGTGTTGTGATTTCACTGTGCATAGGTAGGCAGGTGGTGCCTGTACGTAACTTCACTCACTCATTAGGTCCGTGTGTCGTCGTAGTCACACACACAGACACACACACACACACACACACACACACACACACTATTCCTCAGTATAACCACCAGTATATTTGTATCAACTTGAGTATTACTTGAAGTGGAGAGTAAATAATGAAAATCATCATTACCATTGACGCAAGAAAAATTAATGAGGAAATGACGAATATCAACTTAACAATCAATAATAATGAAAAATATTAAAATCGAGAGGAAATTATGAAAAACACTACAGGAATCAAGCACAAAACATCCACACTATTTTTCTTGCGTGACACGAGAGCAACCGATGCAAATGATTGTGCTCCATATGTTCGTCGTCGCCTATGGTAGCTTTTTACTGCGACTGAGAATGATTCATATGCTAGTGTCACTTATACTGATTGATATGATGCGTATACAGGCGGTGTATTCACAAAGGAATTCTAAGTCTCCGGGGACTCTCAGCTCTGACATATTAGGTTAAAAATGGAGAAAGTGAGAACATGATCCGGAAGTACTTTTAACAATTATGGAATTGGTCAAATAGTCCCACCCTCAAGATTTATAATTGCCTCTAAATTAATCAAACCATTGGGTATTAGGTGATAATCTTAAGGGTCTCCAATCTTACTGATGTGTTAATGTGAGTATCCAATTATATTTTTCTTCATTCTAATTGGCCTAATTTGTCCGGATTCTCAGAGGCACAAATCCAAATTTCCCCATTCGTCAAAGACAGAGTATTTAGTTAATCTAGTCCTAATGGGTAAATACGTTAACGGAAATTAGGACCAATTAGCAATATTATTTCTTTAGCGCACGAAAAATTGCCATCTGATAAATAAATGGGTGAATAGAAGTCTCTGTACTGATAAAAGTAAAACGAAAAAGAATTATTACTTTTCAACTCGAATGACGAAGATAAGAGAACTTGGACAGTGACGAATCGATGGTCCTAAGACAATGGCAGTGAGAGACGTAGCCCCTGTAACATAGACGTGACTGTTGTGACTGAGAGAGAGACACAGCTGTAACGCAAAACAATGATGCAGCTGTAACATCGAGACGCAGCTGTAACGCAGAAAATGATGCAGCTGCAATGAAAACATGAACTAATTTCTTCAGGAATAATAACATCAATTAATTGTTTAAAAACAATTACAGCGGTGAGTTTCACGGTTACAGTGGAATGTTGTATCCATTTAAAATCTGTAAAAACAAATAAAAAATACCTTTCAAATATCGTTAGGTTAAGTTAGGTTAGGTTAGGTATATATGTATATGGTTCACAAGTACATCAAGTTTAAGGATTATGAAGTAAATAGACGCAAAAATTACATAGAGAAATTAATAACTGATTAAAAAACATACACAACAAGAAATCAAACTGGCGGCTGTAGACATGGAGGAGAGTAGAGAGTTTCGTCTTTGTTAACTGTCCATCAAATTAATTAGAAATACCCTTTTTAGTTATAATTGAAATAATCTTAATTGACCAGTACATCAATCAATGGATGAAGGATATAATTCAGGAAAGTTGATTGACTCTAACATTCTTAATTCTGGAAGATTTTTTAGTGGGGGTTGGAAATCTTGCTTAGTTGAAATGACTGAGAAAAAAATGTGTGCCAGATAAGAACGGACAGTTTTACTTATTTATAAAGACGCAATGGTTAAAGCCGATAAACGTCTTAGTTTGATCACATCATATAACGACCTTGGGATTAATGGTTAATTATATACAAGTTAACACACACACACACACATACACACACACACACACACACACACACACACACACAAACACACACACACACACACGATTCAACAATTACAGACGTATTTGATATAAAAGCATTCCGTCAGGGGAGAATGAAACTCGTTACGATGGTAGAAGTGCTGTTAACGTCTTTAAAGGAACGAAAAAAAAGAAAAAAGAAAAAAAATAACTCACTCACGAGCTCCCTATCTTAGACACATATCTGATTTATCACGAATATAAGAATAGAACCAAATTAAAGGCGTAACGTTGCCCAAGGTGTGTGTGTGTGTGTGTGTGTGTGTGTTTTTTCATTAATTTCACTACCGTTACATTTCTAAGCTAACCTAACCTAACCTTTATCGGATACTTTTCATATGACTTAACTATTTGCCAAAGAAAATTATTGTTGGTGATCTTGGCCAATATTATACTGGGGCCGAAATCACTAAAATGGGCCGAGGTTACCGTTGGATGTGGGCCAACGTCACTAGGCCGAAGTTACCGTGGGTCGACGTCACTGTCACCCGATATTGTCCTGCTGTTATCAACACAACAAAACGCCTCAACGCACGTGTACAGTATATGTAAACACCGATATATATTGTATTATAAACAATTTATAGTTGCTGATCTGACTTTCTGCTTCATTTACACGCAATTGCAGGGTCTCAATTGTTTCTCTTACCATTGACAACACAACATACTGTACATATATCGTTTCTCACTTTTGATCTTTTTTTTCATTTTTGTATTTATAGTTCTTTATTATTTATATTATTATTATTACAGTTACTGCATTATTATCATCATTATTATATTATTTTATTTTGTTTATTTTATCATAAATTTTATTTATTATAAATTATTATGAATTATTATTATTATTATTATTATTATTATTATTATTATTATTATTATTATTATTATTATTATTATTATTATTATTATTATTATTATTATTATTATTATTATTATTATTATTATTATTTCGCCCCCCAGGCCCCGATGTGAGTCAGTGACCTGTGTCCGGGTGGGCTAATCCCCGTAAAAAAAAAAAAAAAAAAATTACTCTTCAAGCTATGAGAGATTTGTCTATAAAATATTTGGAATACTAACTTAAAAAAAAAGCGTTTTAATTCGGGATTGAGCTTGAAACGAGCAGAATCTTGATGGTCAACCCCGCAATGTGTTGACAACGCCTCGATGGAATAACTTTGCAAGGTACTTATGTGTTACAGCTTCATATCTCTAAATATACAATAATTGTTAATGCATAATAGTTATTTTTACACTGAATGATTCACTCTTATAAGTATGACATATATTCTTATACTAGTGTACAATAAGAAAAGCAATGAAGAACATGTTTATTTTATCAATAAGGTAACTCCATTGTATAACCATAGAGTAAGTTAGTTTAATAACCAGGAAGTAAATAGGTTAATAAGGAAGAAAATTACTCTATCAGTAGTTACATCACTTCCTCTGCTAACATAACTAGTGCTGAACATCTACAACACAGGCTCCTTCATTAACAAAGTTTATCACTACATTCACAAGCACATACAACACTCCCTTCACAGCACAAATAAAACACAACCTACGAATGAGCCTCCTACAAGACTATGTACCGTGCAATCCTCTATTATACCATTAATTACCAATGAAACTTTTCCCTCAAATTCTCAGCAATGTTTTGTACTTTTATGTCTTATCGCTAATTGCACCGAATCTTTAAATAGCTTTCAAGGAGGATTCTCAGATCTTCCTTTCATTAGACGCTAAAATGTTTCCAGAAATTGAGGAGGAGAAGGAGTTTTTGATCCGACCAATACCGCCTTCAAGTATTCTCTCTCTCTCTCTCTCTCTCTCTCTCTCTCTCTCTCTCTCTCTCTCTCCCTCCCTCCTTCTTTAGTTAGCGAGACTGAGAGAATTATTGATGGTCTTGGTGTGTTCTTCAGCTCCTGGTGTGGTCTTATTTCTTCATTTTATTTTTGAGTGTTGGTTCTTTTTCTCCTTCTACTTCTTTTGTTATTATTATTAATGTTTTTATGTTTATTATATTATTATTATTATTATTTACATAATTCTTCTATAACAACAATAATAACAATAATAATAACCTACAACCACTACCAACACCCAACAACAACAACAACAGCGACAATCATACAAACATTTAGAGATAAAAAAATCCTAAGAAATTAACATCACATAGAGCGGTTACAAGGAGACTGTATCCTCATTGACTGTAATGCTCCACTCGAGAATTTCCTGTGACTTTGATCTGTGATAATGGTACGGTAGTTGCTGGCCTAATTGGAATTTAATTACAGAATAACAGAGAGAGCTACTGTAGGTGTGTTTTCCCTGCCTAAAGGAGATCCGTTTTATTTTATTTTTCCCCCTCGAACTGTTTTCTCTGCATAATGATGTCTAATGAAGGTGTTGGGTGTGTTTGTGTGTGTGTGAGTGTGTGTGTGTGTATCCGCTTTTTTTTACACAAACACACACACACTCACAACACGGCTACAGCAACGCTCTCTCCACCCTGGAAATGCCTTCCCTCAGTGACCTCCACCACTATGCACTACCAGGGTTAGGCAGTGGAACTACTGCACCATCCTCGTCATCGCCACTTACTGCCACCTGCAGTTCCCCGCCCACCTTACGCAGTCCGCCACTACAACTAAATTCAGCCCATAAGAGCCCGCACTGATAGATATAAGAATAGCACCATCCCATCTATTGTTAAAATAATAAACAGTTCCTGATTTATGTACTGTACAGCCCTTTAAATGTATTGAACGGATATTAGTATGTCTAAATCAAATGTAAGTTTGTATATTTTCAACCACCGGCTGCAACTCTATTAATAAACCGTTTATTATTATTATTATTATTATTATTATTATTATTATTATTATTATTATTATTATTATTATTATTATTATTATTATTATTATTATTATTATTATTATTATTATTATTATTATTATTATTATTTTACACACATACGAATTGATCATATTAAATATATTAGGGAAAGTGAATTAAGAAAGGATATATAACGATAAGTAAAGAAAATGTTTTAGCAAATTAAAGCCTTTGTGTTTTTGTTTTTTTAGTGGAGAAAACTAAATTACGGCGGTGAAAGAAGGAGAACTTTTGAGAGAGAGAGAGAGAGAGAGAGAGAGAGAGAGAGAGATGGATGGATGGGTGGATGGAAAAAATGATAATAAGAGGAAGACAAACATAATAGCCCTCACAGGAAAAACACAGCTATTTGGACAACATTCAAGTAGTCCCTCATCATTATCTTCCGTTTTTTTTAAATAATTTACCCAATATTGTATATCTCTGTGCATTTTAAAAGTCGAAAATGCAACATCATCTCAGACACTAAATAACTAAATAACAACAATACTACCGACTCTTACTCACCCCCCTTCCTCCCCCCGACCCCGGGCAGTAATTATGGAGAGAGAGAGGGAGAGAGAGAGAGAGCGGAGGGTGGGGGGGGGGGACTTAATTTGCATACCACTTACTCTCTCAAGGACACCTTCTAAAGGCTTCCCCCTTCCCTTATCTATTAGAAAAGTTGTATTTGCCGGAGGGAGGAATCACGTTATACTAGAGGAGGTAAGAATGGAGGAGGGTGAGGAAGGAAGGAAGGAAGGAAGGAAGGAAGGAAGGAAGGAAGGAAGGAAGGGGGAAGGGGGAAGGTTAATTTATTTGACTGGATTACAACTGTGTGTATTGTTGCAAATTACTTCACACGGAGGTCTAAGAAGAAGTTATTCGATTTGTGAGTTACTGTGTGTGTATGTATGTGTGTGTGTGTGTGTGTGTGTGTGTGTGTGTGTGTGTGTGTGTGTGATCATCAGGAGATCTCTTTATTAATTTATTTTGTTTGAGAGCTTAAACATATTATAAATGATGATTGGAAAACACATACTAGTTGGATGACAAAAATTTGGAAGAAAGAACACTTTAGAACCTAAGCATGGGTAGCAGCACACAGGAGAACACTTCAGAAAAATAAGAGGACAGTCAGTAACATTCAGAAGAACGCTCAGGTCAATGGATAAACGAGAAAAATCTTCAGGAATTTTTTTTTCCTGACACAGGCGCTCATACACGTGTTATCCTGTGCTTGTGTGGGCCGCGGATCAGGAGCGAGAGGTCACAGGGGAATAAAATGATCCCGAGTAAACTGGGAAGAGGTTGTCACGAGAACGGCAAAAAGGTCCTCTGAGAACTGACGCACAACATACCAGGTAGTAAGATTAGGAAACATTCCTTGGAGAAAATGCCAGAGGAGAATACAAGTCACTGGAGGGTAGAAAAAGGTCAGAGGAAGAATAAAGGATCCAGAGGAAAGCAAAACAAACACAGGAATTCTGACACAACACACGGGGGACTAATACCGACCCCCACAGACGACCAAGAAACGGGCTTAATATATATAAAAAAACATATTGCTGTAGAAACAAATGTTAGGTCGAGAATGAAGAACAAAACGCTCGTATATAACTAAAACAGCTACACGGGGAGACAGAGGTTATGTTAGTCCATCAGCAGCTAAATAACAACGAGGGAGAAGCCAGACATGGTCGATGGAGATAAGATGTTAGCTGAGTCCGTCGACCATAGGGAGGAGCTAGACAGGGTCGAACAGTGGCTGATGTGTTAAGTACAATTATATTAATGCTAACTTGTTAAGATAAATGAGCCGTTAATGACAACAACAATAATAATAATAATAAATCAACACACACACACACACACACACACACATCACTGACCATCACCACGACCTCATCTGCAAATTTGGTAAGAAGCTTCTACACCATCCCCGACACCGGCTCCTACTACCACCTGGGAGCCCTAGTCCGAGAATTGCTGTTCGACACCACAACCGCATCCAGCCCATACGTGCACGAACTGATCGCTATAAGAACAGCCCAGTCCCAACCATTGTAAAAATTATCAATAACTTGTCATAAATCAGTGTATTCACTCCCAGTAAACACTACTTCTTGCACTGTCACTATGTTGAAATGTGCTGTAGTTTGAGCTTTTCCCCATCTAGTTATTATATGTCTTATTTGTGTCACTTATGTTACTTGTATATTATCTGTAATTCGTAACCCATTCCCCAAATATGTAACTGTATATTTTCAGCCTTCTGGCTGCCAAGCTCTTTCAATAAACCGTTAATTATTATTATTATTATCATTATTACATACACACTGTACACCTTTGCAATATACAAACCATGTAATGAGAGCAGGAACGCAGGAAATAACATAACATAAGCCATAACTAAAACACGCTTATATACCGGGTTTTACTGTATGATAATGGAACTGTCCTTTATATCAAGTTTAACTGTACTGTGTGTGTGTGTGTGTGTGTGTGTGTAATTAATAAAATGTTGTACAGGAAACTGAGACTCTCCCCCACCCCTTACCTATAAAAACGGGTCTTACTGTCATGATTACTTTAATAAATAAGAAATTATAAAAATAAGAACAGGACAGATAATACGGAAACAGATGAAACGCAATACGCAAACGAGATGAAACAACAAACACAAGAGTGAGAAAAGATGGAAAATACGCAGATAGATTTGACACGAGATGACACAATGAGATGACACAGCGAGATGACACAGCGAGATGACACAACGACATGACAACGACATGACACACAACGACATGACACATATTATGCAAATA
>NW_024739396.1:0-9279 GCF_018991925.1 Homarus americanus | reverse complement strand
GTGCGTGCGTGTGCGTGCGTGCGTGCGTGCGTGTCCAATCTACAGAGCATTATATTATAGAAGATAGTTTTGCCAATCATAAATTATAATTATAATCAATGATATTATAGGTGTGGAGGAGAGTAGACAAGATGGCGGATGTTATAATATTGGATATAATCGCTTTTGTAATTATACGTGAATTATAGAGGTGAAGCAATAGTGTCTAAATCAAATATACCTTTGATAATTAGTTATGATTGTTGAAGGAAGTGAAGGTTGGGATGCAGGTGACATGCTCATCAGGTGACATGCTCATTAGGTGACATGCTCATCAGGTGACATGTTCATCAGATGGCATGTTCATCAGGTGTCTTGTTCATCAGGTGTCATGTTCATCAGGTGACATGTTCATCAGGTGTCATGTTCATCAGGTGACATGTTCATCAGGTGTTATATTCATCAGATGGCATGTTCATCAGGTGTCTTGTTCATCAGGTGACATGTTCATCAGGTGTCTTGTTCATCAGGTGACATGTTCATCAGGTGTTATGTTCATCAGGTGACATGTTCATCAGGTGTCATGTTCATCAGGGGCAGTGAAATTTTGCTCAAAGCTGCACTCTTCAGGCATTGTTCCTTATACATATCTAAGACTCCATGCCAAATTTGAAGTTGATATGTCGAGGTTTAGTCTGCCGCATTTTCTACTGAAATTTTTAAATTTACCTACAGTACTGGCCAAACAGCCGCTGTGGCGGTGCAATGTTCTGTTCAGTGTTTATCAACTTTTTTTTCATATCTCTTATTTCATTTAAGTTGTCTTGTTGCAGATGAGTATGGTGCTATGTCTATATTGATAATTCAGATGATTCAAGAGATATTCCTCTCGTCAATACTGATGCTGATTTTGTCCCTGATCCAAGGGCTCTGACAGACACCAGTTCACAGAACCGGACAAGACTCCCTACACTGGCTGCCGCTTGTGACCGATACTTGATTAGTGATTATGCTGGAGCTGCCATTGCTACTGCCACCTTAACTGACTATGGCATTATCACAAAGGATGACAAGAGTCAGGTTATTGGACCACATAAGCTGTGGGATGCGAGACAAAAATACCGATTTAAGAGGCAAGAAATTGAGATGGCTAGTTTAGATAATTTGACGTCACTCTATTTTTTGTTCGAGGATGATGGTGAAAGATCATTATGTCATCATGGTTGAGCCTGGCAATGAATATCTCACACATGTGACTCCCAAGACTGGACACGGAAAGCAGATTGCCAAAACTATTCACGAGTTTCTGGTGGAGAAAAATCTAACCCAGCAGCCCATTGTGTGTGTTGGTTGTGATGGAACCAATGTAAATGTAGGATCAGAAAATGGGGTCATTTATCATCTTGAAATGTTACTTGGTCACCCGCTCCATTATTTCATATGTCAGCTTCACGGAAATGAGCTGCCTTTCCGCGCAGTTTTTATCACTATGATGGTAAACCAAGTGGTCCTGAGCATTGGCGTGGTCCCATTGGAAAGCAGATCAAGGAGTCTTTGTCTGAGCTTCCAGTTGTCGCCTTCCAGCCAGTCAGTTTCCCTGATTTCCCTGTGTTTAATGATGAAGTGGAGAAAGATCTGTCCTGGGATCAGAAATACCTGTATAGGATTTGTAAAGGAGTTATCACAGGTGTTGTTGAAGATGACTTGGCTGCTATTGAGCCAGGTCCTCCCTGTGTGTCAAGGTGGAACACCTTATGGAGTAGAATCCTCAGGCTGTATGTAGCAACATCAAGACCCAGCTATGAGTTGAAAAGAATTGTCATTACAATAATAAAGTTCAGTGCTCCAATGTGGTTTTACATCAAGATACACCCTTACGTAACACACGGCTCAAGGAACGTATTCCAGTCCCTGCTATATATGAAACACCCGAATAGTGAGGAGGAGACGATAGTGAAGAAGGCTGTCCAGAGAAATGCATACTTCGCCCACACAGATCAACTTCGTCTTGGTATGTGTGCAGATGAGGACATGACTGTTAGAGAAAAAGCTGTCTCAATGATAAGAAAAATTAGAGAGGAGAATCAGCAAAAGGAAGAATGCACTGGCAGATCTGAAGAAGAGGAGGAAGATTCTGATGCTGCTGTTGACGAGAATTTGTTAAACTATACTGATGAGGAGGGTAAAGATGGAGATGGGAATGAGGATGTGCCTCCTGTAGTCAACATGAGAAAGGTGGTGACTCCGAAACTAAAGTGGCAAGCAAAAACTATCATTCCATGATTAACTGGAGGAATGAACTCAAGACTGAGCCTCCTTACATTGCTTCTCTGTCAAATCTACAGGTTAATGACATTCTTGAGACACCATTAGTGGTGCTCAAGTGGCCAAACAGCACTCAGGCGGTCGAGAGAGGCATAAAAGTGATGACTGAAGCTTGCACTGAAGTGACGGGATACGAATCGAGAGATGGATATATTAGGCAAAGATTATTGTCTAGGAAAATGATGCCAAGGTTCCGCACAAAAAAGAATTTCAATATGAACTTGTAATGATTTTCTATACGGTGTACCTGTAAAATAACATGTGAATTAAATCGATGTCAACCATGTAAAATTTATCATTATCCTGGAAAACATTAAATGACAC
This sequence comes from Homarus americanus, assembly GCF_018991925.1. Lineage (NCBI taxonomy): Eukaryota > Metazoa > Arthropoda > Malacostraca > Decapoda > Nephropidae > Homarus > Homarus americanus. The sequence continues at coordinate 6,651 of NW_024739396.1, read as the reverse complement.
CTAATTTTTGGTATACACTAAAAGTTGACAAAAAGTCGTTCGCGATGCGGCAGGGTAAGTATGCATGAAATGGCATGAAATTTTGCACAGGTGTTTGTTACAGCCATACAAACGATGCCTGGAAAGTGCAGCCTGCAACTCAAATAAAAGTGTTTTTTCCCTACCCCCTATTCCTCATCCACCCCTTACACCTTCTTCCTCACGCAGCACTACACCTTCCTCACGCAGCACTACACCTTCCTCATCCACCCCTACACCTTCCTCATTCACCCCTACACCTTCCTCATGCAGCACTACACCTTCCTCATCCACCACTACACATTCCTCATCCACCACTACACCTTCCTCACCCAGCACTACACCTTCCTCACCCACCTCTACACATTCCTCACGCAGCACTACACCTTCCTCACCCACCTCTACACCTTCCTCATTCACCCCTACACTTTCCTCACGCAGCACTACACCTTCCTCATCCACCCCTACACCTTCCTCACGCAGCACTCACACCTTCCCCATCCACCCCACCTTGCCCCACCCAGCACTCACACCTTCCTCATCCACCCCACACCCTTGCAGCCCCACCCAGCACCACACCTTCCTCATCCACCCCACACCTTGCCCCACCCAACACTACACCCTTCTCATCCACCCCCTACACCTTGCCCTCACCCAACACTACACACCTTCCTCATCCACCCCCCACACCTTGCCTCACCCAGCACTACACCTTCATCATCCACCACCACACCTTGCCTCAGCCAGCACCACACCTTCCTCTTCCACCCCTACACCTTGCCTCACCCAGCACTACACCTATCTCATACACCACCACACCTTTCCTCACCCAGCACTACACCTTCCTCATCCACCCCTACACCTTGCCTCACCCAGCACTACACCTTCCTCATCCACCCCTACACCTTGCCTCACCCAGCACTACACCTTCCTCATCCACCCCTACACCTTGCCTCACCCAGCACTACACCTTCCTCATCCACCCCTACACCTTGCCTCACCCAGCACTACACCTATCTCATCCACCACCACACCTTGCATCAGCCAGCACTACACCTTCATCATCCACCCCTACACCTTGCCCCACCCAGCACTACACCTATCTCATACACCACCACACCTTTCCTCACCCAGCACTACACCTTCATCATCCACCACCACACCTTGCCTCACCCAGCACCACACCTCAGCCCTCATAACACGAGTACACTGTGTAGGCGTATGAGAGGAGCACTTCCTATACAAGAGCCCAGTGTAAATTTATCTAAGCAATCAAACTTTCTTTCTCATCCTGTGTTCATTATAAGTTTTGTATGCATATTAAGAGCTTGAATCCTTATATTTTCAAGCTCTATCTTAAACATGAAGCTTACTTAACAGCTTGTGGTTATAGCCAGGCAGAATTTCAAGAGAATAGCTGTATATAAGCACTTAGTGTCTCCGGGGTGGTTAGAATATGTTTTTCATACTGGAAAAATATGCAGCTTTCAGGGCCTTACCATTTATATTATGAGTAGCAATAAACATTAGATGTGGTGTTTGCAGTCAAATGGGTTTAAGTTCTAATAGGCCCGAGTCTAACCTAACCACAGTGCTAGTATACAGGTTAAGTTGAGCTAGGTTATGTTGGCATTAATTCGAACTTAGGACCCAGGCGACCAGTGGATGTTGATGCGCTAACCTCCAAGATTTTTTTAATAATCAGGCGTCCCTCAGTTCAACCTTCTATTAAATATTAGTGTTTACATGTGGAATTATTTAATACAGTTTGACAGTGTCTTTATCGGCAACAAGAGTAGTGAACAAAATATACGAGAAACGAAAAACAAAATAAAGTAGAAAAAAAGAGCAGGGGTACATAGTGACAGCACTAGGATCCCGCTTCCTCTATCAAGGAATAAACAATTGAAATTGAATTGAAAAAAAATAGATAAAAGGAAAATATAATTCCATTCCATCACAGACAATCACGGCCCCTCTCTCCCATTCACCTCTTCCATATTGACTACTAAAGGTATCATCATGACTCATAACACACACACACACACACACACACACACATACACGCACACATGATCCAGATCTGTCCCTCATTTTTGCAGATTCTTGCCTCTATCCGCAGCTCCATTAGTCCCTCCTCCACCATCACAAGGGGAAGTGTTGCCCAATATTACCCGCGAGGAAGGAAGGAACCAGAGAGAGATTTTCTCCTGGGGTACAGAATGAATTTTTAGTCTTTTTCAAGTTTTACGGAAGAGAGAGGATTCCCCCCCCCCTTCTCTCTCTCTCTCTCTCTCTCTCTCTCTCTCTCTCTCTCAAAAGTTACTGGGAGACTGTATAATCCTAACTGCTATCAGAAGACTTCTTAGAGAGTATAAGGCTGATGGTAAGGTTGATTATTATAGATAATGGACTGGTAGAAGACTCGGTGCAGACTGTAGTGTAAACAATTTATTCTCCATAAGTAAGATTTATGTTAAAGCCCCTGTGTGCTGAATAAACTTGTAGAACATTTGTGTCCTAGTTATAGATTACCTGTAAAAACATGAGTCGCCTTGTGTCGTGTCGTGTCGTGTCGTGTCGTGTTAGCCTGCTTGTGGTATGGCTAGATTTTTTACCGGTAATTAATTTTTTTGGAGTGAATATGATCTTTATTCTAATATTTTACCAATTTTCATAAACATTATTTGCTTGATTTTTTCCCTGGTCGAGTTCGAGATGCAATGGGTAGCTGGATGATAATTACTAAGACACATTCAACAACAAAACTAAATTACTCTGTACTGTAGGTTCTTTGTTGACGCGGCCACAGGTGTGTAATCTGCCAGCGACCAACACAACTTATGATAAGTATTCTTCCTCACTCTTGTAATGCATAGTGTTACCGCCACAGTAAGATAAACTAGAAGAGACAGAGAAAGAGAGGTATAGCCACAGTAAGATAAACTAGACGAGAGAGAGAGAGAGAGAGAGGGTGAGAGGAGAGACATAGTGTTGACAACGAATTTGCTGAGGTGTTTAAATGGGCGACTGCCACGCAGCTGTATGACTGCCTGAGGGATAGTCTATCGCCTCCTACCGTAGAGACAACATCTTCCGTTCGACCAACATATACCAAGAGGATATTATATTTGTTCTCGTTGGTCAAACCCTAGACCCCAAAACGTGAGTGTGATTGTGAACTTTTAAATCCTCTAAAAAACCCTAAATAACTTTAATAAGTATATTTATGTACTGTATATTTTGATCATATTATACAAACTGTGTCCTGATGTATCAACAATTGTAACATGTGAGATATGTTTAAGAGGTTAATAGGTTATGTGCTGTATATTGATCATATTATACAAACTGTGTCCTGATGTATCAACAGTTGTAACATGTGAGTTATGTTTAAGAGGTTAATAGGTTATGTACTGTGTATTGATCATATTATACAAACTGTGTCCTGATGTATCAACAGTTGTAACATGTGAGTTATGTTTAAGAGGTTAATAGGTTATGTACTGTATATTGATCATATTATACAAACTGTGTCCTGATGTATCAACAGTTGTAACATGTGAGTTATGTTTAAGAGGTTAATAGGTTATGTGCTGTATATTGATCATATTATACAAACTGTGTCCTGATGTATCAACAGTTGTAACATGTGAGTTATGTTTAAGAGGTTAATAGGTTATGTGCTGTATATTGATCATATTATACAAACTGTGTCCTGATGTATCAACAGTTGTAACATGTGAGTTATGTTTAAGAGGTTAATAGGTTATGTACTGTATATTGATCATATTATACAAACTGTGTCCTGATGTATCAACAGTTGTAACATGTGAGTTATGTTTAAGAGGTTAATAGGTTATGTGCTGTATATTGATCATATTATACAAACTGTGTCCTGATGTATCAACAGTTGTAACATGTGAGTTATGTTTAAGAGGTTAATAGGTTATGTGCTGTATATTGATCATATTATACAAACTGTGTCCTGATGTATCAAAAGTTGTAACATGTGAGTTATGTTTAAGAGGTTAATAGGTTATGTGCTGTATATTGATCATATTATACAAACTGTGTCCTGATGTATCAACAGTTGTAACATGTGAGTTATGTTTAAGAGGTTAATAGGTTATGTACTGTATATTGATCATATTATACAAACTGTGTCCTGATGTATCAACAGTTGTAACATGTGAGTTATGTTTAAGAGGTTAATAGGTTATGTGCTGTATATTGATCATATTATACAAACTGTGTCCTGATGTATCAACAGTTGTAACATGTGAGTTATGTTTAAGAGGTTAATAGGTTATGTGCTGTATATTGATCATATTATACAAACTGTGTCCTGATGTATCAACAGTTGTAACATGTGAGTTATGTTTAAGAGGTTAATAGGTTATGTGCTGTATATTGATCATATTATACAAACTGTGTCCTGATGTATCAACAGTTGTAACATGTGAGTTATGTTTAAGAGGTTAATAGGTTATGTGCTGTATATTGATCATATTATACAAACTGTGTCCTGATGTATCAACAGTTGTAACATGTGAGTTATGTTTAAGAGGTTAATAGGTTATGTGCTGTATATTGATCATATTATACAAACTGTGTCCTGATGTATCAACAGTTGTAACATGTGAGTTATGTTTAAGAGGTTAATAGGTTATGTACTGTATATTGATCATATTATACAAACTGTGTCCTGATGTATCAACAGTTGTAACATGTGAGTTATGTTTAAGAGGTTAATAGGTTATGTGCTGTATATTGATCATATTATACAAACTGTGTCTGATGTATCAACAGTTGTAACATGTGAGTTATGTTTAAGAGGTTAATAGGTTATGTACTGTATATTGATCATATTATACAAACTGTGTCCTGATGTATCAACAGTTGTAACATGTGAGTTATGTTTAAGAGGTTAATAGGTTATGTACTGTATATTGATCATATTATACAAACTGTGTCCTGATGTATCAACAGTTGTAATATGTGAGTTATGTTTAAGAGGTTAATAGGTTATGTGCTGTATATTGATCATATTATACAAACTGTGTGTCCTGATGTATCAACAGTTGTAACATGTGAGTTATGTTTAAGAGGTTAATAGGTTATGTGCTGTATATTGATCGTACTATTCATACTGTGTGTCCTGATATACCAGCATTTGTTATACAGTATATGAATTGTTCTTTAACAGGTTTTGACCGAATTATACTCATCGCGTCAACGACAAAGGTCTTATTATCCAGCAGGAACCAATAACGCTCCCATGAGCGTTAACACAGAGTGTCATCTACATTTCAAACAGAAAATGTTTTATACTAAAATTTCCTGGACAGTGCGCGCTTAACTATAAATTGAAAACAAGAAATTTGCATTATACAAACGCGAAAAAAAACATTCCCTTTAAAACTTTTATTTTTTATTGTTTACACAAGCCAGATACATGTTTATTGAACGATATGATCCGGGAATACAATATGTTTTTATGAGAATACTGGTGTTATCATGTGGAGAGAGAGAGAGAGAGAGTCGTCACAGATCAGAGGGTGGAAGGGAGAAGTGAGGAAAGAGAAACCATGGCAACAAAAATGAAGAAATTATTAACAAATGATAATAAGAGTTTCGAGAATCAAGAAGTATAAACGTGTTGATGAAAGGACAGAGTGATATTAAGTCAAAATGTATTAAAATATTACATTAACCATTAAGTAGTGAAATGTATTGGACTTTAGTAGTGTCTATTAGCAGTTGTCTGTTTCTTCGTTGTTTGTAAAGCGATGAGAGAGGAAAAAGCTGTTTTATATTCAGGCATGTTTCTTATTACTATAGAGTTTGTTGTGTGGGAAATATTCTCACAAAAATTGACGCTGTTAGTATACAAGAATTGTAAACATATTACTCGCAAAGTTTGCCCATAAGTAAATCTATAACATAAGCCATGCAGACCTTCATTAAAGTTTATGTCCGGGTTACAATGCGTCTCCCCTGAGAAAATTATTGTCTTAGTTTTATCCCAGAGGTTTAAACACCTTTATCTAAGAGCCATTCCACGTTCAACAATGTTTTAATTCAGTAATATATTTCACGACTGTGTAAACTTCCTTGTTAACTCATTTACAAAGGCATTGTGAACACTGGGTGACTGCCTCCACTGAGTGAACACTGGGTGACTGTCTACACTGAGTGACTGTCTACACTGAGTGAACACTGGGTGACTGCCTCCACTGAGTGACTGTCTACACTGAGTGAACACTGGGTGACTGCCTCCACTGAGTGACTGTCTACACTGAGTGAACACTGGGTGACTGCCTCCACTGAGTGAACACTGGGTGACTGTCTACACTGCGTGACTGTCTACACTGAATGAACATTGGGTGACTGCCTCCACTGAGTGACTGTCTACACTGAGTGAACACTGGGTGACTGCCTCCACTGAGTGACTGTCTACACCGAGTGAACACTCGGTGACTGCCTCCACTGAGTGAACACTGGGTGACTGTCTCCACTGAAAAATAAAACAATTTTAGACAACACAGAACTCAAGCGAACCGAATCTGTGTATGTTAGTTTTGTTTCGAGTATGTGGATATGAACGCGGCTGTGTGTGTGTTTGCAATA
>NW_024739395.1:0-4420 GCF_018991925.1 Homarus americanus | reverse complement strand
TGGTGAGTTATCCCTAGGAAGAAATGTGTTTTCCTCTCCATAAGTCCCGCCCATTTAGGGACTTTCAATTGTCAACGATGTATTCCACTTTTTCCTGGCAAGCTCAATCTCGAATTTTAGGTTATGTAAATCAACTTAAAAATTCGCCAGACCTGTGTACACTGAGGTCATCTTTGAATGTGTAGCAGTTGATTTGAATGTAATTTGTCATTGAGTGAGTAGCCACCTCTGGCAACTCACTGCGATATAAACCTGCACGTAATGTGACCAGCATTTTAGCTTTAAGGTCAGCGAGGTAATAGTCCTACAAATCTATAAAAAAAGGAGAATCCCCACACTAACATATCCGGAGAGTGGTACCCGAGGATCACACACCCAACACAGACAAAATCAAATATTGCACGATGTTAACTAATAAACGCAGTCATGTAAGCTGCGACACTACCCTCCTCCTACAAATCCTTCCTAACCTCCTGCTCCTTCCTCTGTCATCTTCCTGCTCTGACTTTCGCTACCAATCATCTTTTTAGGGCGCTGGGTGAGTGGTACCGCTTCTTGCTCGGCAAGATGTCACGGGTTCGATTCTGCCGGGGGAAGTTGTTTGGACACTCAGCCCTTGGTCCCGTTCACCTAGCAGTAAGTCGGTACCTGTTGTAAATCAAAAGTTGCGAATTCGTATTCGGGAAAGTTGTTGGAGCTTCTAAACTTGAAACTTCTAAACTTGAATCTTTGACGATCAAATTATCTCAGATCCAGTGCATGGTATTTGAATATCTCTACCGGCTGGCCGGGATCGGTGGATACCAAAGGCCCATCCACACGATGGAGCAGTTCGGCGGGCACGCCGCTAAATGCCGGTTATCGGGCAAAATTGGCGGGCAAACCAGCGGAGTCGCGGCTCGTCGTTGAGTTTAAATCATGGTCAGCCTGCCTGGTGGTTTGCTGCCGATATATGGAGCAACGACTTCTAAGTACTGCAAATGTGACACGTATATGTTCCCCACTCGGTCCAGATGTCCAGTGTATAAGCAAATAAGCTTATGCAATGTACATTATTGGCGTGACAATAAACGGGAGATTGTTTATGTATTATGTAATGAGGACATTCGTGTGTGTTCATCGTTCCTGCCGCTCTCCTCACTCTAGTCCCATAGCTTCCTGTCTATGCATATCATAATTCTAACATTATTCAATGAATTTTTATGTACTACAAATCTCACCTGCAAGTAATCTTCCTTGAGTACTTCATACATGGCTTGATAAGTTGCAGGTATTATGCGAGACAAACTTTGTTTTGATATCCTCGTTCTATACTGAAGTGACGTGTAGGTGCACCCAGTTGAAAGATATATGAGAGTTGCCTCTAGACGAGCCTCTGCAGATATACTCTCCCTCATATTGGTATCCTGTTTTTTTATATATGGTTCCACTTTCGCTAGAAGTTTGTAAAAGGTGTTGGGGTCCATTCTCATGTAATTGGTGAAGTCTTGCTCATGTCCATCTTGCAGTTCACGTAAAATCGTGGCATGACTTCCCAATACTTTTCTTCGACCTCACCACTCTTTGCACCATTCCCTTTTCTGCATTTGGTTCTTCTTTTTGTACATAGCAGCAATTATTATAGTACACAACGCTATGCTCTTCGTCTTAACTGTCCGGCGATTATTCCTGCGACACACCATGGTGATCGTACCGCACCCACCACTGCCGACCACCTACTAGCTACCGGCGCCCGACTATGACTGCCGCCAACCACTCCCGTGTGTACAACACACAGGCTTTGCCCGGTAAAAGGACGAAGCCCGCCGGGCACTGCTCGATCGTGTGGACGGGACTTTACAGTTAGCTGTAGTGGACGATGTTGCTGATTCGGTAGGATTAAAATGCTCCAGTCCTGGGAACTAGACCCCAGACTCTCGCCACATGTCAGACTTCGACCGACCATAACAGCGATCTTCATTTGTTGAGACGCTAGGGTTCTACCCTGGGACACTCCATACAGTTATATGGTCCACAGAATTTGTTGTATGTGATTGGGGATAATTAACTGGAAATAATTATCCCATGTTGGGTATTGAACCCATAAAAATTGTTAGTATCAGTATTCACATGTGCGTTGTGAGTGCATCCTCCATGTGTACTAACAACAGTTCTAGAGAAGGTACCATATGTAAGTTTGTCATGTGGTGTAGTCTACGTAATGTACCACCAGTAATGTTGTAAGAAGTAAGAGTATCCACTGGGAATTGCAGTTGAGTAAAGCCAAGGAGTTGATCCTTGTAGCTGTATGTTAATGTAATGTACCACCAGTAATGTTGTAAGAAGCCAGAGTATCAAAGTGGAATTGCAGATGAGTAAAGCCAAGGAGTTGAACCTTGTAGTTGTATGTTAATGAAATCTTTTACCTAATTTAATTTCATATTAATAAACCATTTCTTAAGAGTATATTAGGGGTATCTTTCTCCCCCAGTATTCACCTTTATTTTGTCCAATGACTTGATACCAGAATTACAGTACCCATTTGTGCCCTAACCCACGCCATGCTACCAAAAGACTGAGGTTATGAAGTAACCTTGAAATGAAATTATTTTGACAGAACAAATGAAGTAACTAAGACAAAGAGAAGTATGAAATAAGAATAAGGGAAAAGAAGAAAATCCTCGCCCTTATAACATGGTCTATGTATACGGTACTTGCGCTGTCAATATATATGTGTAGGCTTAAATGTATACCCGCATTGTTATATATACTTGCTAAACTAACTGTAAACGTATGACAGTTTTACTAAATAACTATCTATGTAATTACAGTATTTATATTAATCACCCTTACTTCCGGGGTCAGGGTGTCCGAGTATTTGCCTGTGTCCTCAAATCCGGAGGTGAGGGGCGGAGCGTCTACGGAAAGGGGGCTCCAGCCGCCCCCACGTCCTGCAGATGGACATTACCAACCAGGGGGAGGTGAAGAAGGCGCTGGAAGACGTAAAGAATCTGTTGCCGGCAGAAGGTGAGGGATATAACTTGTACCACCTGTTATGACAGTTCCTCATGCCATAAACGTTGTTACGACCCTTGGGCCCCTTAAGTGTGTAACAATATCACAAATTCGCAAATTACACTTTGTACTATCGGTCCAGGAAAAGATCCCACCAAATTATCACCTCATTACTATGGGGTATATTGAAAATCATGCAGTGGCTTTAATTACCAACTATATTAAATACACGAACAATAAGTATAACCGTATGTACAAAAATAAATAAATACAAATTAAAACTGAACAAATGAACTGCTCAACCGAGTGACAAAATAACGAACATCAACGTAATGATTAAACATTTATTTAGTCTAGACACTACCCTAAACAACGTGGTTATCCAACACACGTAACTCATAAACAAGTAAGGTATTTACCGTTGAATTCTACAGTATGACTACACACAGTCTCACATATAAATCACTATGTAATTACTTGGTGTTCTCAAAAGTCGAGCAAGGTTAACACAGTATACCACTAGAAATATACAATAGGAGAGGAGATACTTATCTTACAACTGCCAGCCCAATACTAAAGCCACCCGGCTCTGAGAGGTAAAACTAACCGGGTAGAGGTGGCAGAAATGACGTCATAAACTAAAGACGTTCAACTTGCGAATCCACAAATAGCTATCAAACGCTCACTCACTCATTAGTATTCGAGACTAATACAAAAACACTACTTTGTTTTATCTAACACAATGTTACTACATTTTAAGTATAACATATAATATCTTAATTTAAACTGCTTCAGTGTGTACACAACGAATCAGTCGAAGTTCATATGCCGACCAGTAATTTATTCATTGGTTCTTATTCCGACACGCATAACATCTCCCCCCTTAATTTAAAAGCTTAAGAAGCTCTGAATAAACTTTTACTCAACACGAGATAGAGTGTCGGCAATAATATTATCACAGCCCTTTATGTGTTTGATTTCTATATTATAGGGTTGATAAGCTAATGACCACCGTAACAGTCTTTGATTCTTATTTCGCATCTTATGAACAAATTGAAGTGGATTATGATCTGTATAAACTATCACTGGGTAAGGTGATCCACTTACATACACCTCAAACTTTTCCAGAGCTAACAAAAGGGCCAATGCTTCTTTTTTTATTGTGGCATATCCACGTTGATGCTTTTTTTAGTTTGACCGAGAAATAACAGTTCGGGTGCAATATTCCATCTTTTCCTTTTTGCATTAACACAGCACCAACTCCTGTGTCACATGCATCCGATTGTATCACAAACTGTTTCTTAAAGTCTGGGAGTTGCAGTACAGGTGCCGTCGCCAACAACCCCCGAACCTTTTCGAATGCTGTCTGGCAATCATCACTCCACACAAACTTTCTTTTTGGGCTGACCAAATCTGTCATGGATGA
>NW_024739394.1:0-19518 GCF_018991925.1 Homarus americanus | reverse complement strand
GAGACTCGTTCTCTGCCAACCAGTTGGTGGTCGCAAGTGTCGTGGCCGTTGGACGACGACGGATTCTGTGGGAGAGGTTTCTTTTTTGCATATATGATACTGGAACCCTACAGTACACTAAAAGGCTCCGAATTTAGTTTCGGATTGTAGATGAAGATTTTTACATGTAAGTGGTCTGTTCCGGTTATGAAATTTGTCAAATAGTTATGTAACAATGTCTCAACGGATATGTGAAAAGGTGTATTAAGTAAAGACACTAGTATTTGAGTTAAGTGAGTCACCAGATCACAATAGAAGTTGGTTGATAAAGTGGTGTGAGATAAATTAAGTGAGGCTTGTGTTGAAATTGATGACAAATTTGTATTATGTGAAGGTTGTATTAGCTTAATAAAAGGTGGAGTTTTCATATGCTAATTACTCAAGTATACTCAAGTTTGGATGTAGGGAATAATATGTTTGTACAGGTATGTATTAATTGCAAGACTTAACAAACACCAAGGTAAATTATTGGTTGCAGACATAGTGACGGTTGTCTCTCTCTCACACACACACACACACACACACACACACACACACACACACACACACACACACACAGCACACACACACACACACACACACACACACGCACACACACACACGCGCACACACACTATTCCAACCTTATGAATCCTAACAGTACCTCCAGTTTTTCACCTCCAGATTACAGAACAAAACTCTGCCTAACAAAAGCTTCAGTATCATCATCAGCACACACACAGCGTCACCACACCTTGCAATATCACAACACAAGGCGAATGCAGAAAAAAAACAATGGTAAATATACCCTCTTTTCTTATTATTCTCATCTTGACGATTAAATCTCTATCATTTAGTCCAGAGTCTAGCAATGTTCCATGTTGTTGCCCGCACCTGCTGTAGAGTGAGTCATTGTTAGTATGGGAAGGACCGTGTCTCGGGTCTTGTGTCTGTTGTGTGTGTGTTTTTTTTCAGTACTGAAATCAGATGCTGGGATGACGGTAACCCCTCATGTCCGGTTACTCCATTAAGGTACTTTAGTTAATTAGTGTTTCACCTGGAGACCTTTACCTATTAGGGTTGTATGGATGACTTGATGTTTGACGTGACATAATAGGATTTCAGTATTAAGTTTAGACAAGAGATGAGATTATTTCCAGTTTATCATGTTGGTATGCAAATAAGTCTAAAAGGTTAAATGAATCACTTGCAGATTAGCAACCCACCATATTTTACCTGATGATTAAACACCTTAACGTTATCTAGGGGAGAAGTGTATCTTTCAACCCATCCCGACTCTGGTGTGGAGGTGAGTTGGGGGAGGGGAGAGGAGGGGGGGTGGAGAGGAGGGGAGGGGGCAGAGAGAGTGTCAGATGGGGGGGTTGTCAGAGTTAAGTTGGACCGTTTGGTGGTCTGCCAAGGGACTATCATGTGAGTGGTCAGGTGGAATTTAATTTTGGATGTCGTGTAGGTTGGTGTCGGGGGTAGGAAACAGGTGGACTTTCATATGAGAAGTCAAGGTGGTTAGATAGACTGCCATGTAGGGTCGGAGGGGGAGGTGTGACTGTTCTGGGTCTCATAGTGTGCTGCTTTCACTACAGAACCATGGCTAACGTGTAGGGTCGGAGGGGGAGGTATGACTGTTCTCAGTCTCATAGTGTGCTGCTTTCACTACAGAACCATGGCTAACGTGTCGGGTCGGAGGGGGAGGTGTGACTGGTCTCAGTCTCAAAGTATGCTGCTTTCACTACAGAACCATATTAACGTGTAGGGTCGGAGGAGGTGACTGTTCTCAGTCTCATAGTGCTGCTTTCACTACAGAACCATGGCTAAAGTGTAGGGCTGGAGTGAGAAGGTATGTCTGTTCTCAGTCTCATAGTGTGCTGCTTTCACTACAGAACCATGGCTAACGTGTAGGGTCGGAGGGGGAGGTGTGACCGTTCTCAGTCTCATAGAGTGCTGCTTTCACTACAGAACCATGGCTAACGTGTAGGGTCGGAGGGGGAGGTGTGACTGTTCTCAGTCTCATAGTGTGCTGCTTTCACTACAGAACCATGGCTAACGTGTAGGTCGAGGAGGTGTGACTGTTCTCAGTCTCATAGTGTGCTGCTTTCACTACAGAACCATGGCTAACGTAACACCGTCGCTTGAAGGATAAGGTTAGCGATCTTGCCCAGGTCGTGTTCTTAGCTGTCTGAGTTTTATCATCTCCTTTGTTTTAATTTTTCCTTCTTCATGTAACCTGAACTTTGGGATTTATTCCAGGATTAATTTATAACCAAATTTTGTATATAGTTGATACCTGACACGAAATTGGTTCATGAAGATTTACGCCATCACATATGAGAGTAAATGGTCAAAACGTGATTTTTTTCTTAACAGACATACTTGCTGGTGCACACAGTTAGGGACATCACGTGTATATCTGCCGTTCATACCAAGGATGTTCACTAAAGTTCAGTGTTATAGCGTGAACAGTATTTTGAATGATCTAAGTACAATTTTCTTAAGTGTACAGACACGAGTATATTTTCAGAGTAATTTTTTTTACTCGTTCTAAACTCCGTCCCTATTATCACCCGGTCCTTCTACCACAAATCCTACGTCACACATTTTATTATACATCATCCCATGTCATTTCCAAGTTTATTCTCATGGTCACTCGGTCATCACTTTTTTTTTCCATTTCATATCTTTCACACTACCTTTTATTGGTCCCTCAGGGTAACTTAATTATCTCCACTCTACTTCCCCAGTGCTGCCTCCGTTCCACCTTCCCGTGGATGCCTCCTTTCCACCTCCCCACTGGTGCCTCCTTTCCACCTCCCCACTGGTGCCTCCACTCCACCTCCCCACTGGTGCCTCCACTCCACCTCCCCACTGGTGCCTCCTTTCCACCTCCCCACTGGTGCCTCCACTCCACTCCCCCACTGGTGCCTCCCTTTCCACCACCCCCACTGGTGCCTCCACTCCACCTCCCCACTGGTGCCTCCACTCCACCTCCCCACCCTCCCTCCACTGGTGCCTCCTTTCCACCACCCCACTGGTCCTCCACCTTCCCGTTGATGCCTCCTTTCCACCTCCCCACTGGTGCCTCCACTCCACCTCCCCACTGGTGCCTCCACTCCACCTCCATGCTTCTCTCCCCTGGCACTCTTACCTTCTAGTATTCGTGCTCGACGCTCCCTATTACTCTTCTTCTACAACTCCTCTTGTCTCTCTCAGGTTCCCTCCCTCCCTCCCTTCCTCCTTCCCTCCCCTCCCCTACCCTCCCACGCATTTCAGCATCTACCCTCCCTTCCCTCCATCTACTCCTTCTATAAACCCCTGTAGTTCCTTCACCCCGTCCCTCCTTCCATTCACTCCCTCTTTTATCACCTCCCTCCTTCCTTTCATCCATTCCTCTGCCCCTTATGCTTTCCTTTGCTCCTTACATCGTCTCTCTCTCTACCTCTTGACATTTACTCTACTCTTACAACCCTCCCCCCCTCTCCTTCCTTCCTTCCTTCCTTCCTCCCATTCTTCCTCCCTTCCTTCCCTTCTTCCTCCTTTCCTCCTCTTTTTTCCTTCCTTCCTTCCTTCCTTCCTTCCTCTTGCATCTCCTCTCTCTCTCTCTATCCCCCCATCTCTCCTTACCCCCCTTTCTTACACCCCCTGCACCTCCCTGCACCCGTCACGGCTACACACCCCTGCTACACCAATACACCTGCTGGTCGGCAAGTGTCAACACTCCCACACCCTTTACAGTAAACACACACACACCATCGCCACATACCTAAACGTTCTCACTGTATATTTTAATTTATATTTTCTTTTATAGGATTGAAAATTTGCATTAAAATATCTTGAGTAAATAAACTTTTGTCTGTCTGTCTGTTTGTCGTAGTTTACCGAGAGGGACAAAATCAGTAGATGATTTTGTCTGAAAGTATTCGTGAACTTTGGCAATTAATTCATGAAAATTTGTTCATTATCGCTTCCTCCCTCTCTTGTTTTGTTTAGCTGACTCTCTGCCTTGTTGCTTTAATTCACGGCTGTAACTAAACCAACAGGCTTGTATATGGCGCACATATATACAGATATATATCTTTATTACTGAGGCGTGTCAGTACACACGTATATTTTAATCTAAACACACACACACACACACACACACACACTGACTTAGCGGACCAGTACCAACCACCTCAACCAATGCCTCCTATCGGGTGTAGCACACACTTATCAGTGCTCTGGTCCCCAGCTGCCACTCCCACTCAAGTACAGAGACCCTACATCAAGACCTACAGGCCGATTACTGACTCTGCAGTGCGCCTCTTCGGGCAGTGGATAGTTCACCATCCCTGGACTGAAGTACTTAGCGTGGATGACGTGGAAACCAAATGGATAAATTATACCAACACCACCACGGAAGCTCACCACCACTTCTTCCCCGAGAAGTCCGTCAGATCTCACCCAGCTGACTTGCCCTGGATCACACCTCGGATCAAAAGACTTATGCAACAGAGAGACAGAGCCTTTCATCTCAATGACCACATCCGCTACAGGTCCCTTCGCAACCGAGTCATCCGCGAAATACGCACTGCAAAGAAGTCCCACTACCCAACCAAATTACAACACCTGAAGCAGACCAACATCAGTCAATGGTATGGTAAGCTTAAAGAACTCTGTGGACTAAACAATAAGACACACCCCCTCCCCTTCCTTAGCCATCTCACTAATGTTGACGCAGCTGAGCAAACAAATAACCATTTCGCTACTATATGCCAGACGCTCCCCCGGCTTGACACAACCACTCTCCCTGCTTACCTACCAGCCCCCCTTCCCACTGACTTAGTAGAAGAATTTGAAGTAGCAAAACGCCTGGACAAACTAAAATTAAAACGCTCTACCACCCCCATTGACTTACCAATGAAACTCTTCAAGGAGTTCTCCCCGGAGCTTGCTAAACCCCTATGCTCCATCATCAATGCTTCTCTCAGTCAAGCCAGATGCCCAGCTGACTGGAAGACCTCTTATGTATCACCAGTGCCCAAGTCAACCAGCCCACAATCCTTAAATCAGCTACGACCTATTGCAATCACCCCAATACCCAGCCTAATCTGTGAAAGTTTTGTGTTCGACTGGGCTTATGCTGATATTGCAGGAGTCGTAGACCCTCAGCAATTTGGCAACATGAAAACTTCCTCCACCACTCACTGTCTTGTCAGCTTTCTCGATTACATATACCGCCATCTCGAGAAACGAAAAACGTCTGTAGCTGTCGCCTTCATTGATTTCACTAAAGCATTCGACCTAGTCGACCACAATATAATCATCAACAAAGCTATTGACCTCGGGCTTCGGAGAAGTCTTATACCATGGCTTACAGACTTCCTCAGTGACCGACGCCAAGCTGTACGCTTCCGAGGGGTTGTCTCCACCTTTCAGTCACTCACCTGTGGCGTCCCCCAAGGCACCAAGATGGGACCACTCTGCTTCCTTATGCTCATCAATGATGCCCTAAGAGAAACCCCTGCTCGCTGGAAATATGTCGATGACTCCACCATTGGGATCAGCGTCAACAATTCTGCCCCCAACTATACCGCCCCTCAGGATTTATTGAACAGTCTCCAAAACTGGGCCACCAACAACCATGTCACCATCAACCATATCAAGACCATGGTTATGCACATCAACCTCTCCTCCGACATTGTCCCACCTCCTTCCATTACTCTAGGTCCGAACACACTCCAGGTTGTAGATTCCACGAAGCTCCTCGGCGTCACCATAGACAACAAACTGAATTGGAAACCACACGTCAGTGAAGTTATCAAATCCTCCAGTTTCCGTCTCCACCTCCTCCGCCGACTCAAGTCCCTCGGAGTTCCTGCACACGAGCTCCTCAGTGTTTACACAACATTCATACTTCCCAAGCTCACCTATGCCTCCCCCACCTGGTCTTCCTCCCTAAATGCCACACAACGTAAACACCTAGAAAAAGTGCAAAAGAGGGCATGCAGGATTATTCTCTCCCCTTCCTACTCCACATATCAAGAAGCGCTCAACACACTGACCCTTTCGACTCTCACTGACCATCACCACGACCTCATCTGCAAATTTGGTAAGAAGCTTCTACGCCATCCCCGACACCGGCTCCTACTACCACCTGAGATCCCTAGTCCGAGAATTGCTGTTCGACACCACAACCGCATCCAGCCCATACGTGCACGAACTGATCGCTATAAGAACAGCCCAGTCCCAACCATTGTAAAAATTATCAATAACTTGTAATAAATCAGTGTATTCACTCCCAGTAAACACTACTCCTTGCACTGTCACTATGTTGAAATGAACTGTAGTTTGAGCTTTTCCCCATCTAGTTATTATATGTCTTATTTGTGTCACTTATGTTACTTGTATATTATTTGTAATTCGTAACCCATTCCCCAAATGTGTAACTGTATATTTTCAGCCTTCTGGCTGCCAAGCTCTTCCAATAAACCGTTAATTATTATTATTATTATTATTACACACACACACACACACACACACACACACATCTTTATAGGAGGAGCGTGTAAACAGTAAGATATAGTGGTCCCTCCCAGGTTAACGTTGTCTACTTCTAATACTCCTCACTGGAGCTGTTGTAGAGACAAGCTATCATCATAAAGTATCGCTGGCACAGTTTGGAGGCTTTATATAATATTTTTTTCCCGTTTATGTTTTATGATCTAGAATCTGTGTGTGTGTGTTTAGTTATCGTAATATTGTTTTTGTTGTGTATTGTGGACGAACGCACAAGCGAACATAGATTTAGCTTTATATTCTACGTAGATTTCATTTATCCTGAAGAGCGAGGGTCAGAGACAACCTCCCTTGGGTGTCATTGTATTGGTTGAAGCTTTGTTTCTGACTCTATACCCAGTGCTTGTCCCATTGTCTCTCAGCATCGACTGTTGGGTAAAGAACGGTGTCCATAACTTGTTAAATCTCGACATGTTTGATCCTCGTTAATATTAAAGGTTAAATACAATGCTATTTTATTTTCGTTAGTAGTATAAGTATAGATTTTTTATCGTCCGTCATAACTCTCAGCTTGTACGAGTATACGTTTGACACTGACTTGCTGGAACATGCTCGTCAACCTTTAATCAGCGCTGTAATATCTCATTTGATGTTTAGTACCGTTCCGATAGGTATGCAGCGACTGAGTTTGTTACAGTACTCGTCACCTGTAGTAAGGATCATTGGTTTGATCCTAGAGCACTCTCAGTCCACCCGGTAGCAAATGGGTACCTAAATCTACAGTTGGAGAAGTGAAGGTTATTGAGTACAGTGCCGGTCATCCTGCCTCCTAATGGGTAGTTAAAGCCCATGAGACCTCTTTCACTTTTATAGTTTCTATCAGGCGCGTATAGAAAGTTTTGGTTGCTGGCTGTAGGTGTCTGTACTGCACACTGTAAACATTGACCATCCAGCAACACAGAACAGGGCATTATGTTACTGAGGTCCATGACTATGTGTATTTCCTGAAGTTACTGTGTATTTATCTTGCGTCTGTATTACATAAAAGAAGAATTATCTGTACAAGGCCAGGGATTTGTCTAGCTTTAATATAGTGTATACTGTTGAATACAAGATGAAAAATTAATAATGATACTGATAATAATAATAATATAATAATGACACTAATATAATAATGATACTAATATAATAATGATAATAATCATATATAAATGATTGTGAAAGTTACATTTATTGTTAGTTTTGTTAGTATCGTTATTACCTCAGAAAATGTAAAGTATTAAAAAAAAATATTGATGTCGTCTCTGATAACCAACACGTCTGTAAGTAACTCTGAGTTATAAAGCCTAGAGGAGTTATGCGGTGTGGCCATTAAATGTTTTTTTGTTTTCGTTTTATTACAATTGGATATATCAGCTGAAGACCTGAGTTTGGACAAGGGGTTCGAGCCTGTATTGTGGACTGAAGTGTGAATATATTACTCATTCCACGTTATCAACATCATCTACCCCTGTCAGGTGTTGCTGCCAGCACAGGGGGCAGGGGGTAATGTAAGATTGTTTACAATGAGGCAGACACACCTGGCAGTGAGGTGGTGAAAAAAGACACTTTAGTGTAAACTGAGTGATACTGAGAGTAAACATTTGCTTTGTCTTAAAGCTCTCACTACGTGAACTTTGGCGTAACTTTATATCGCGACCAAAAATGTCACAGCTTGACACATTAGCTTGATCTAGGTGATGTTCAGTGTCATATCCAATGTGTCACGAGGCATTGACAGTGAAACAGTTGTTAGTTTGATAGTTTGTTATAAGCTTAGTGAGGTTATCCGTGAAGGTCAGTGGGCACACAGGGACCTTGAATCATGCCCAGAACTCGGTGCCTCCTAGCCAAGTCTTCACACTATTTGTAGACGA
The DNA here is from genome assembly GCF_018991925.1 of Homarus americanus. Classification (NCBI taxonomy): domain Eukaryota; kingdom Metazoa; phylum Arthropoda; class Malacostraca; order Decapoda; family Nephropidae; genus Homarus; species Homarus americanus. Next base: position 11,074 of record NW_024739394.1, on the reverse strand, counting down.
GGTCATCCTACAAGTGGTAAGTTACAGTGTTGCATTAGCTATGTGGTGTTGACAATGTTTATAATTTATAGGGTTTACCCGTAATACTGGCGCCATTGTTTACACTACAAAATAATTTCTAGTGGTCGATATGTTTTTCACAAATATTTGAAATTTTATTTTTCTGTTTGTACTTCAATAAAATCTGTTGTGTAAATCAAGTTGGTTCCAAAATAAGATGTTGCCATTTCAGAGTGAGTACGGATATTATTTATATATGCAGAATAATTCGTAATGACGAAAATGCACACTGATAATAAACTTGGTTTTCTCTATAAAATAATATTATTTATTAGCTAAGCATTTGGACATTTACAATTGATTTTTATGCACAAAAATGTCTCTCTTCATAAGAAAACTACTTACATTTGTTTTTTTATTGTATGTACTTTCGGAAAATAAACTTATGACGGAAATTAAATTTGAAAAATATAAAGAAAAAATGCTCCTGTAGTCGCCGGTGTGCTTCTCTGCCTGGCAGTTGTATAATTGTTCTCATTTGTACATTATTTTTTGTGTTATTTTTATAATCTAGAAAACAGACATTAAAATGCCATTATAAGCAACTTAATAATGGGGAGAACAAGTGTGAACCTTCATGTAAAATATTATTTTAAAGAATTAGCAGCCAGAAAATTCGCAGTGAATTAAAGGATAAAAAGACAAAAACTTGCAGCTTATGATAAATTCACTATTACTCTGATATATGATTGATAATTTAAAAAACAGGGTTAGAAGCCAATAGAAAATAACGTGTTCCTCCTCGTTTTATTATTTATTAAACAATAATTTCATATGATCTTCAGAACTGGCTGGTATAAAACACACTGTAAAAGATTATGAAGACAGGTACAGTACAGTACACAGTAAAGAAGAAACTGACGTTATACTGTTCCTCGTTCACCGTTAACAGTCTTGTAGGAATAATTGATGTACTCTACTGTATATGGTGGGACTAAACGACTCCTGCGCTGTAAGCATGAAAATCAGATTTACCTTGGAGGCGCTGCTTGGTATGCAAGATCACGCAAGCTGTGTACTGACAGATAAGGGTGGAGGTGGTCGTAGTGTTGAGTGAGGACGGGTGTAGTTTGTAGGTCAGACGTTGTGCGTTTTGTTACGCTCACACGCAATTTCCAAGCAGTTCCAGACGTCACATATATAGTTTTTCTGTCTAGTAGTAGTTGACTCAGCTGACCGGAGTACTTATAAGGTACACAGCAAGGCAGTAACTCCTGGCAACTAATAGTTTTTGTAAATGAGGACAGTAACGTACTGTACATTGAGTGAATCGTTTCGGACACTGGCCAGGACTAGATCAATGTTTTGTTGACAGAAATCAGCTGATGGACCGAGATAAATGTTTACCGAGTTCTGCGTGTGGATATAAAACGGCTCCGCTAGCCTGGTGAATATTGACACACTGATGATGTACGATCCATACATGATGTATAAAGACGACCCATTACATGAATACAGATGGATAGTGACTGTGATGCACACGTAGTTACTTTCTCATGTCTTTCTCTCTCACTTTCGCATTGACACACAAATACACACACAAGGCGTTAATCATCTATAGTACTCAAGATTTGGTGTCAGGAATTCATTTACTTCATAATTAGACATGACATACAGACTCATTGTGGTGTTTACTAAGAGTATTTGTCTGTTGGTATTCATGTGTCAGCATCGTGGGAAGATTTAATGCGATATAGTTCAAGATTTACGTGGCTACCTAAGGTCACACGTGAAGCAGTCAATGGTCGGCAAAAAACCTCAATCATATATTATATTAATGAAAATAAACCACTGAGTTTGTTTTCGTTTCGTTGGTGAATGTTTGGTGTAGCCTTTATTGTGTTAAGAGCTTGCGATGCCTGAGAGTCACTGTACGGGGTGACAGGAGTGTCTCAGTGTTTATGTTGCCTACTTAGTGTATATATATATATACTGTATATTTTATGTTTTTGTGGCTTGTCTCGCCTCCAATAGGTGTTTACCAGGTGGACTAACCTTGGATGTAATGGCTTTTACGCCTTTACGTTAGTGTATTCAGAATGTCTTGAGCTAGTAAGGAATGCCATGAGAGTGTATGTATTACTCTGAGTGTAAGTTTATGCCTGAGAATATGTTTGCATTGTCTTAAGTGTTCAATGACTGCATTAAGTAAGTCCGCAGTTATCCTGAGTCCTTGTGTTAATTTTCATATTTATTGTCTTAGTCCATGCATCTATCAAGAGTATATGTCCTGCCTTGATAAGAAGTGCGCCGTCATGACTGTGTGTTTATATAATAAGTATGTGTGTGCGCGCGCGTTTGTGTATGTCGAGTTTCAAGTTTGTGTTCCAGTCAAGTGTATAATGTATACAGTCTCATGAGTGTATTGCTATTGGTGTCTTCAGAACATTTAGAACTAGTGTTCAATCTTTGGGGTGTTGTCTTAGCGTTTAAATACCTGTAATGTTAGCACGAGCGACGACTCTTATTTCCAGGTGAGAATTAGCATACTTAAGGAACCAAAACCCTGAACTATAAAACTGGGAACTTCAAAAGGTCACAAGTTGGTCCAAGATCACCTTCCACACCTATCTAGTACTCTTATACGTGTCGTCTGATTATTTCCAAGATGACTAATGAAAAAGTAAATTTATAAGCACATAATTTCATAAAAAAAAAATCAGGTGTCGGGTCACATTGGGAGTAAATCAGGGAATGAGGATCACAGAATGACCCATAACATGTAAAGGTAATGCAGTAAAGTGTTTGCGTCTATACAACCTCAATAGATGTGTCAGGAAGCTCACGTACACTGTCGACAGATACTAATATATATACAGAGAATATCATTTAACCATCAAGGGATCAGGCAGAAGTGTTCATATCATTAAGAGTCAAATTAAGGCCTCAAGTGAAAGGCAAATTAATAATTGATCTCGAGTGATATGAATAATAAATTAGGCTGTGGGTGTAAACTGTAACAGTATCTCTCCACCGCCGCAGCACATTTATATCTCCTAGTTCTGGCCAACAGGTTCGCTCTTCAGTAATAGTAATTCTTCACAACTTTATGGGGTGATATGTTTTTTCGTTATTTGACACTATAAAAAAATACGACTCAAGAATCAAATCAAATAAACCATGAATGTAGATAAAAGGAATTACTTTTGTTTAAATAAAAAAGGATAATATAAAATGAATGCGTGATATATATCCAGTGTTTTGATTAATTTTGTTTTTGTGTAGACAGGTGGGAAGATATTTTCTCTAACTCTTCATCGAATGATTTTTTCGACAGGACTGCCTGCATTGAAGTAGGGAAAATAAAAGTCAACAAATATAAGCCAGAGGTATTCATGGGTTAAGTGTGTGGCGGAGGGTGTTTACCGCCTCCTCCACGACTCAAATCAGGTTATACTTACTTGAGAAATCTTTAATCATTAACCATTACCTAAACTGCACTAATCACTTCATTAATATAACAGTTAACACTTAATACTAGTGAAGCGCTGACTCTGGTGGTCTTGTTCAGTGTGTTGTTGATATAAAGCATCTCCCATTAGTTTCTTTCATCATGGATAATAAATAAAATACAAGCCCCATTATCTTACAGGCTTCCACTCACTACACAACATCACTGAGCCTAACATTTCCGATTAAGGCATTATTCCAAGGCACCACTTTTAGCAATGTATAGTACAGATTTTTTCCACCCAAGTACTGCGGTATTCACTTAACTACACTCTCCACTTGCTGCTCCACCACTGCCGGGAAATAATATTTCATTATCACTAAAACAGGTGACAAAAAATAGAATGGGAACAAATAAAATAGAGACGCGACCCTCGTGGGTTCTTGTGATCGGCTTCCCATCGCCCTTGGGAGGTACTGTATGGGATCCCTACAAGATGGCGGCCGCTCACTCGAGCGCCGACAAAGGCTGTTTCGGTTATTAAATTTTCTCTCACAATCGCCACATTACAGAAACTTCATTTTTCAATTCACTACACCCTGGGTACGGGCTATTCACGTAACTGGTGTGTACTATCATCTACAATAGGCGAGAGACAGATCTGGAAAACCAAGTTTCACATTCCGCTATTCGCTTCTCGTAATTCAATCGTCTTGAATATGGAGACAGCATAACACATTATAATTTACACTATTTTCTCTATACTATCATTATTTTTTTTTTACAATGAACTTTGGAGTTTAGAAACGTACAGCTCGCCGAAGTTTCCCCACACTGAACTTTTATGAAGAACATCGGATTACCACTTGTTTTCTTGAACAATTGCAACTTATCAAAGCTGTCGTGTTGATTTTACCAATATATCACGATTTATCTTTTAATTTACCATTATAAAACACAGAGGAGAGGATAATTCCTGCTTCATATATTATATTCTCGCTGAATGACAAAGAACTGTTTGTAAGACGCACAGGTTCCCTCTACACTACACTACACTCCACAGAAGAACAGTCTTGTGTATATCTGAGCATCACATACAGTTGTTAAGGACAGCATTACCTCCACCAGTACTGCTCCCTGCACTACATTATTTACTTGCCTTCATATTTTTACTTGGTATTATGTCGCTCATCACTGTGATAGTACTGAATTATGTTCTATAACTTCAAGTGAATAAAAATTTTCTTGTACATTTTTTTCTTTATTTGAACAGAAGAATTTAATTGGGTAAAAAATTAAGTCCTTTTAGAAAAGCATATCTCGAATTCACAGCGCTCCTTCATCATGACCTTTCTTAGCTGAGAGGGACGAGGTGAAGCCATAGAGGACTGGTGGGAGGTACTGTGGCACACAAGCTTCCCCAGAGGTACTGCAGTAGTCGGGCGGCGATGTGCGCGTATTTCATCTACCCAGGGTACTGTTGGCGGAGCTGCGCCCTCACTCTCCTTCCACTCTTGCGCTTGCCGCGTTTGGTAACTCAGGGTAATCTTGGTGACGTTGCTATCTCACCTTGTTTACACGTCCACTACCCCGTTGTTGTTGCTGCTGCTGCTCCTGCCTGCACAGGAAGATAGTAACTAATGTATTACTTCCTTTCTATCCACAATTTATTTCAGCACAGCGAGGGTATATTACAGGATTTCACTGACAGAATTTCTGTTCTGAGCTCAGGTAAACACATAGACGGGTTATTCCTTGTTTATCCATGACTGGGGTACTAGATAAGTTGAGTAATAATCACTTATTATACAGCACTGGACCACTGGACCCCGGCAGCGACTAGAATAGCAGAAGCGGGCGGGTGTAGTGTCCTTCGGCTTACACCTCTGCACCCTGACACTCACTATCATGTTTCGTTATAACACTTCCACGTGCCGTGGTGCAGCTGTGCTCCCAGCCGGAGAGAGGCGATTATCACTATTTTTAGGGAGGATTTGCTTCCTCAACTCGGTACACCGGACTGAATGTTCACCATCGACAAACTTCCGCCGTCAAGCCCCGGGGGGACGCAATGACCTCCGCTTTGTTTACAGTTTCTCCGTCAGGCGAGGACACCTCCTGATGCCTCCAGCACCACACAGCACTTCACACCTTCTCGATACATACACCACTTTCATCCGTCAGCTAATCGATATCCGCGGAGTGGTCTGCTGGTTCATGCTAGAGCCACACGCGGCAGCGGATGGCTCGCACTACTGCAAAATCACTGGTTTGTCGCGCCTGCCTGGTGAGGTACGCCTAGCACGGGCGCCGCCTACTCACCACCACGCTGTATATCACACACGGTTGTATTATCAGGCAGACAAGCACTGCCTTATCAGCAGGAGGGGAAGCTGATAAGCTCGTTGTCCCCGATGCTGGATCAAGAAGACAGATTTTGTCGTCTTTCGTACCGCCATGAGAGACGTATGGACCGTGTTGGCTCCCAAGGTGCACTGGCAAGCAAGAGCTGTGCTTGACGTCTGCATGCACGCTCCTCCCCCTCCTGCCTCTCTTGCAGCGCTCTCTTCTGCCTGATGCGCGCCATGTGCATTTCCGCGCCTGGTCTGCTTGCAATTCCCTCTGTTTCAAATGCAAATCATTAAACTATGGGTAGGGGAGAGGTCTACCCATACAAACAGCCAACTATTAATTTGAATCGCTTGTCTGCTTTGCCACTAACTCTCCCCCATCGTGCCTGGCTCACGACTGAGCCACATTTGCTTGATTCATATCGTGCATGGCAGGCTAGCACCAAGTTACTTTAAAACCTTCGATCGTTGGCTCCCGACCTACTGCCAACCGGCATTCGGACATTAACCCAGAATCCCGCACCTCTCACCTTGACTCTCTCATGTCATCAACATATTCTTTACTATTAACACTGTATTGGTAATGAACATATATTTTTATAATGATATTCTTATTTTATTGATCTTTGCACACCGACGAGAGACGGGAAAGATGTGAGGAGTGAGTGAGGGACAGTTGGCCAGAGAGAGGGTTTCTGGGTCACGGAGGGTTTCAGGGTGCCGACGGGAAGGTCTCGCCTCTATACAACAAGTGGCGCGCGGTGCCCATACATCCCCGCCACCACCCAGCCAACCACCTCTTGTCACCACCATTTATTTTCCTCTCGCTTGTTTTGATTGAAATAACCCCTTCATGTTTATTTATTTCACATGATATTTTTTTCTTAATTGCCTGTTCTATGGAAGGTGTTGAACGACACGATCTTTTTACCATCATGAGTATTTGTTTCATTACCGTTTATGTTTATTTTGGGAACTATTTTGTTTTTTAACTTTTCTTTTCAAAGGAAATTGCTTACGGTTGCAAATTCATTTTTACTGCAGTTTATGCAGGTCTTAATATGAAAAGAACGTATATCGTTTGACTTTCTTTTCGTATTTTACACAACCATAATAGTAATCTTTTATTGTGATACTAGTTTGTACTCTCTCTCTCTCTCTCTCTCTCTCTCCTCCGTGTTCTCTGGTTGATAATAATTAATCGCAGCGTTTGTGGTCAGATTAGTGAGCTGAACACGCACACACGTACATGCGCACGCAGACACAGACACACACAGGCACATACAATTGATAAGGAGGATCATAAATGAAGCGAAAGAAAGGTAAACTTAAGTCTTTTTTCATTCATAAAATTTATGCCAATTTTAAGCACGTTGCAGCGTCACTACAGTAAGACAGGATCAGACGATTATTAATGTCTATTTATGCGACTCATTATCTTCCTCATTGCTTCGGGAAGATGAAGACTATGATATTTAGTATTTTAAGACACCATGTACAGTTAATGTAATAATGAGCAACAACAGTGATGTATATTTGTTGAACTGGTTGTCCGGGGCAGCTTGATTCGACCATAAAACAACAACAACTAAGCTGTGTTAACTATTCTTCATCAGCTGAATGCAAAAAAGCCTATCTGTGTGTGTGTGTAATAATAATAATAAAAATAATAATAATAATTAACGGTTTATTGAAAGAGCATGGCAGCCGGAAGGCTGAAAATATACAATTACATAATCGGGAATGGTTCTCTTGATTTACAAATGATGTACAAGTAACACACCACTAAGTACGTATTATATTCCCTGTGTAGTATATCACATATATCTGGGTGGTGTGCGGTTTTTTTTTTTACGGGTATTAGACCACCCGGGCACAGGTCACTGGCCCACACCGGGACCTGGGGTGCGAAAATGTAATAATAATAATAATGATAATAATAATAATAATAATAATAATAATAATAATAATAATAATAATAATAATAATAATATAATAATAATTCAGATAAGTAAAATAAAATTAAAATAAAAAATAAAATAATGATAACAATGATAATAATAATAATAATAACAATAATAATCATAATAATAACAATAATAATTGCAATAATCATAATAAAGAACCATTAAGAAAACAAAAAAGATAGAGTGAGAAACAATATATATGTATGTTATGTTGTCAATGTTAAGAGAAACAATTAAGACCCTGCAATTGTGTGTAAATGAGGCAGAAAGTCAGATCAGCAACCTGGGACTTGGTCACAATTTTCGTGATGCCATATGGCGGTAGTACCTCCCTGTTTGGTAGCTGCCTATGTACCTACTACCTACCTCACTAGCTAATTATAGCCCACGTGTGGAGTAGGTCGAGTATAACCACGTACACACCATTAATAATTATACATCTTTGTGGAGTAGGTCGAATGTTTGTTTAGTTTTGTTTACTTCTCGGCCTCCAAACACTCAGACGATGTTTTCATTCGGTTTTGGTGTTGTTTTTTATGAATTTTTTTCAAGATTTCGAGTTATTATTATTTATATTTTCAGATTTTTATTTTTTATTTTTACATTTTTATTTTTATTGTAATTTTATTATTAATTATTATTATTATTATCATCATCATCATCATCATCATCACACACGCACCATGATGTATTGAAGAGGAAGTTTTTCTCCACATATATTAAGGAGTGAACGTGGCTAACTGAAGACCCTCTTGGCGGCGTCTTGAAGGCCCCCAGTTCAAGTCGCTATTACCTCCTAGGGATCCTTCTCGCCGGTGTGCTGAAGGTTCCCGTCCATTTTATAGTGTCACCAAGTTAAAGATTAACCCAGGTAGGGACTTGGATGCCTTTCCCGTGTGAGAGTGAGAGATCAAGGTTACCAGGTAAATTAATGAGGCAGGACAGGTGGGAAGCTTACCTGAGAACAAGATTGTTTACGTTGTATAGCTTCGGCATATACCGGGTTATTTTTCTTCTAAGGGGGTGTAAAATTTTAGCTTATTTATTAGCTTATATTATTATTATTATTATTATTATTATTATTATTATTATTATTATTATTATTATTATTATTTTCTCGATTTTTTATCGCCGTTTCTTATCAAATTATCTTTTTTCTTTATCTTATCATTTGATTATTGATCCATTTACTCATGAACTAATTAGACTTTCTGGATATATATTGGATTCATTAGTGCCAATTTAGGTTAGACACTCAGACTCCCTACTACTGCTGTTACCACCACTTGTGATAATAATAATAATAATAATAATAATAATTGTATCAATAGTAAAAACAAACGGTAATTGCAACATAAGAATGGAGGAAACTGCAGCGGGCCTATTGGCCCATACTGGGTAGTCCCGTTTACACCCAACCCCTATTGCTCATATGAGCATCCAACCTATGTTTGAAGCAATTCAGCGTATTCGAGTTAATGATGATATTTGGTAACTTGTTCCATTCATCCACTACTCTATTTCCATTGTTACGAGTTCGCTCCTGGTTGGATAGTTTGAGTACCTTTGTAATGTCCCCTTTGTTTAGCCCTGCCTTCCACTTATACACCTCTATCAGGTCGCCCCTCACTCTACGTCTCTCAAGGGAGTGCAAATTAAGATGCTTTAACCTGTCTCTATACTCAAGGTTCCTAATGCCCGGGATTAGTCTTGTCATTCTCCTCTGAATTCTTTCCAAGGATTCTATATCCATTCTGTAATACGGTGACCAGAACTGAACTGCGTAAACCAGGTGTGGTCTCACAAGAGCAAGATACAGTTTTAGGATGACCTCGCTAGTCTTGTAACTAACACTCCTTTGTATGAACCCAAGTACTTTATTAGCCTTGTTACGAGCAAAAACACATTGTTTACTTGTGTTTTTGCAACATTATATATTGTGTTCTAATATACACCATTCATTACACTACCACAAGTCGTCTCCTGTCGCGATGAGGAGCTGTCTGTCACACACACACACACACACACGTAAAGGACACCAACCTCGACTTCCCGGAAAAGCCAGTGCAAAAACGTGGCAGCCACCTCACGGACACGCGGCAACTCTCTCCCCAGCCAGAGTGCAACTTAATCCCCTGACGTCTTCGCTTGAGTGCTGTGTGAGTGTTGGAGGTCTCGTGGAGGTGTTGGGGGGGGGGTCTCGTGGATGTGGTAAAGGTCTCTTTAAGTTATGAAGGTTATATCGGAGCACTGGAGATCTCGTAGAAGCGTTGTGATAGTACACATTGTTGTTTGTGGTTATTGGTGACGTTATTGTTGTTTGTTGTCGTGTTTTGTTGTTATTGTGTTTATTGTTGTTGTTTTTATGTTCGTTGTTGTTATTATTGTTGTTCTTGTGTTCGTTGTTGTTATTGTTGTTGTGGGTTTTTTGTGTTGTTATTATGGATATTGTTATATGTTGTGTTTGTTGTCGTGTTTTGTTGTTATTGTGTTTATTGTTGTTGTTCTTATGTTCGTTGTTGTTATTGTTGTTGTTCTTGTGTTCGTTGTTGTTATTGTTGTTGTGGGTTTTTTGTGTTGTTATTATGGATATTGTTATATGTTGTGTTTGTTGTCGTGTTTTGTTGTTATTGTGTTTATTGTTGTTGTTCTTATGTTCGTTGTTGTTATTATTGTGGTTCTTGTGTTCGTTGTTGTTATTGTTGTTGTGGGTTTTTTGTGTTGTTGTTATAATGGATATTGTTATATGTTGTGGTTATTGTCGTGGTTATTACTGTGTGTTGTTGTGGCTGTTATGTATATTATATAAAACCCTAGCGTGAAGAATACAAGAACTGTAGACCATACATACGGCTCATGCAACAGATTCAGACCACAGTGACGCCATGTGAGGGATTCAACCACCGACTCAAATGTTAAACATCCTTTGTATATTGTATATCGCCAAAGCTGTAGTACGTAGACTTATTTCTGTAGGATTGGAGATTTATTAATACACGGTTGAATACACTGGTAAAAATATATGAAGAGAAATCGTGAATTATAGATAAGAAGGAATCCATCACCGGGGAGTGTAAACAAACTATGGCTGTGTTAGATTATTCATTACACTCGTTGGTACAGACCCGTTCCATGACCCCAGTTAAGGGCTCGTTTGAACACTTTCACCTCGTCCACACAGGTCGTCGTCTATAAGATGTGTGAAATAGTTTATGCTTCGTCATTTGATTTTTCTCCGTTAGCTTTTGTCCAGTTCCCTTCACTTTCACAAATTAAATTATGTTTTTCATAAGTCAGTGCGAAAA
>NW_024739393.1:0-10844 GCF_018991925.1 Homarus americanus | reverse complement strand
TTATACTCGATTAGGGGATTTTGTTATACTCGATCAGGAGGCTTTGTTATACTCGATCAGGGGACTTTGCTATACTCGAGCCAGGGGACTTTGTTATACTCGATGAAGGGATTTTGTTATACTCGACCAGGGAACTTTTTTATACTTGACCAATGGACTTTGTTATACTCGATGAGGGGCCTTTGTTATACTCGAAGAGGGGACTTTGTTATACTCGACCAGGGGACTTTGTTATACTCGATCAGGGGACTTTTTTATTCTCGACCAGAGGACTTTGTTATACAAAATCAGGGCATATGTTATACTTGATCAGGGGACTTTGTTATACTCAACCAGGGGACTTTGTTATACTCGTCAGGGAAAATGTTATACTGGACCAGGGGACTTTGTTATACTCGATCAGGGGACTTTGTTATACTCGATCAGGGAACTTTGTTATACTCATCCAGGGGGCTTTGTTATACTCGATCAGGGGACTTTGTTATATTCGATCAGGAGGCTTTGTTATACTCGATCAGGGGACTTTGCTATACTCGACCAGGGGACATTGTTATACTCGATCAGGGACTTTGTTATACTCGACCAGGGAACTTTTTTTTACTTGACCAATGGACTTTGTTATACTCGATGAGGGGCCTTTGTTATACTTGATCAGGTAACTTTGTTATACTCAACCAGGGGACTTTGTTATACTCGATCAAGGGACTTTGTTATACTGGACCAGGGGACTTAATTATACTCGCTCAGGGGACTTTGTTATACTCGATCAGGGAACTTTGTTATACTCATCCAGGGGGCTTTGTTATACTCGATCAGGGGACTTTGTTATACTCGATCAGGGGACTTTGTCTTACTCGATCAGGGCCCTTTGCTAAACTCGACCGGGGGACTTTGTTATACTCGATAAGGGGACTTTATTATACTCAATCAGGGGATATGTTATACTTGATCAGAGGACTTTGTTATACTCGTCTTGGGGCCTTTGTAATACTCGATTAGAAAACTTTGTTATACTCAACCAGGAGACTTTGTGATACTCGATCAGGGGACTTTGTTATACTCCACCAGGGACTTTGTTATATTCGATCAGGGGATATGTTATACTCGATCAGGGAACTTTGTTATACTCGATCAGGGGTCTTTGTTATACTCGTCCAGGGGGCTTTGTTATACTCGATCAGGGGTCTTTGTTATACTCGATCAGGGGACTTTGTCTAACTCGACGAGGGCCATTGTTATACTCGACCAGGGGACTTTGTTATAATCGATCAGGGGACTTTGTTACGCTCGATCTGGGGACTTTGTTATACTGGGCCAGGAGACTTTGTAATACTCGAGAGGGGGATATGTTATACTCGATCAGGGGACTTTGTTATACTTGACCAGGGGACTTTGTTATACTCGATTATGGGACTTTGTTATACTCGAAAGGGGAACTTTGTTATACTCGTCCAGGGGGCTTTGTTATACTCGATTAGGGGACTTTGTTATACTCGATGATGGGGCTTTGTTATACTCGATCAGGGGACTTTGTTATACTCGACCAGGGGACTTTGTGATACTCGATCAGGGGACTTTGTTATACTTGACCAGGGGACTTTGTTATAATCGATCAGGGGACTTTGTTATGCTCGATCTGGGACTTTGTTATACTGGGCCAGGGGACTTTTTTATACTCGATCAATGGGACTTTGTTATACTCGATCAGGGGACTTTTGTTATACACGATCAGGGGACTTTGTTATACTCGACCAGGGGCCTTTGTCATACTCGATTAGAAAAATTTGTTATCTCGACCTGGATACTTTGTTATACTCGATCAGGGGACTTTGTTATACTCCACCAGGGACTTTGTTAAACTCGATCAGGGGATATGTTATACTCGATCAGGGGACTTTGTTATACTCCACCAGGGACTTTGTTATCCTCGATCAGGGGACTTTGTTATACACGACTAGGGGACTTTGTTATAATCGATCAGGGGACTTTGTTATGCTCGATCTGGGACTTTGTTATGCTGGGCCAGGGGACTTTTTTATACTCGATCAATGGGACTTTGTTATACTCGATCAGGGGACTTTTGTTATACACGATCAAAGGACTTTGTTATATTCGACCAGGGGCCTTTGTTATACTCGATTAGAAAAATTTGTTATACTCAACCTGGATACTTTGTTATACTCGATCAGGGGACTTTGTTATACTCCACCAGGGACTTTGTTATCCTCGATCAGGGGATATGTTATACTCGATCAGGGGACTTTGTTATACTCCACCAGGGACTTTGTTATACGCGATCAGGGGACTTTCTTATACACGACTAGGGTACTTTGTTATAAGAGATCAGGGGACTTTTTATACTCGACGAGAGGACTTTGTTATACTCGCTCAGGGGATATGTTATACTCGATCAAGGGACTTTGTTATACTCATCCAGAGGACTTTGTTATACTCGATCAGGGGATTTTGTTATACTCAAATAGGGAACTTTGTTATACTTGATTAGGGGACTTTGTTATACTCGACCAGGGGACTTTGTTTTACTCGATCAGGGGACTTTGTCATACTCGACCAGAGGACTTTGTTATACTCGATCAGGAGATATGTTATACTCGATCAGGGGACTTTGTTATACTCAATCAGGGGACTTTGTTATGCTCGATTAGATAACTTTGTTATACTCGACCAGGGGACTTTGTTATTCTCCACCAGGGACTTTGTTATACTCGATCAGGGGATATTTTATACTCGATCAGGGGACTTTGTTATACTCGGTTCAGGGGACTTTGTTATACACGTCCAGGGGGCTTTGTTATACTAGGATCAGGGGACTTTGTTATACTCGATGAGGGGACTTTGTCTTACTCGATCAGGGCCCTTTGTTATACTCGACAAGGGGACTTTGTTATAATCGATTAGGGGACTTTGTTATGCTCCATCTGGGAACTTTGTTAACGTGGGCCAGGAGACGTTGTTATACTCGATCAGGGGATATGTTATACTCGATCAGGGGACTTTGTTATACTGGACCAGGGGACTTTGTTATACTCGATCAGAGGACGTTGTTATACTCGATCAGGGAACTTTGTTATACTCAACCAGGGGGCTTTGTTGTGCTCGATCAGGGGACTTTGTTATACTCGATCAGGAGACTTTGTTATGCTAGAGCAGGGGGCTTTGTTATTCTCGATTAGGGGATTTTGTTATACTCGATCAGGGGAATTTGTTATACTCGATCAGGGAACTTTGTTATACTCATCCAGGGGGCTTTGTTATATTCGATCAGGGGACTTTGTTATACTCGATCAGGGGACTTTGCTATACTCGACCAGGGGACTTTGTTATTCTCGATCACGGTACTTTGTTATACTCGACCAGGGAACTTTTTTATACTTGACCAATAGACTTTGTTATACTCGATGAGGGGCCTTTGTTATACTCGATGAGGGGACTTTCTTATACTCGACCAGGGGACTTTGTTATACTCAATCAGGGGATATGTTATAGGGATATGTTATACTTGATCAGGGGACTTTTTAATACTCAACCAGGGGACATTGTTATACTCGATCAGGGGACTGTGTTATACTCGACCAGGGGCCTTTGTTATGCTCGATTAGAAAATTTTGTTATACTCGACCAGGGGACTTTGTTATTCTCGATCAGGGGATATGTTATACTCGATCAGGGGACTTTGTTATACTGGCCCAGGGAAATTTGTTATACTCGATCAGGGGACTTTGTTATGCTCGATCAGGGAACTTTGTTATACTCATCCAGGGGACTTTGTTATACTCTATCAGGGAACTTTGTTATACTCGATCAGGGGACTTTGTTATACTCAATCAGGGGATATGTTATACTTGATCAGGGGACTTTGTTATACTCAACCAGGGGACTTTATTATTCTCGATCAGGGGACTTTGTTATACTGGACCAGGGGACTTTGTTATACTCATCCAGGGGGGTTTGTTATACT
Organism: Homarus americanus; assembly: GCF_018991925.1. Taxonomy (NCBI): domain Eukaryota; kingdom Metazoa; phylum Arthropoda; class Malacostraca; order Decapoda; family Nephropidae; genus Homarus; species Homarus americanus. The sequence goes on along the minus strand of NW_024739393.1, from coordinate 6,865 downwards.
CTATCAGGGGAATTTGTTATACTCGATCAGGGGACTTTGTTATAATCAATCAGGGGATATGTTATACTTGATCAGAGGACTTTGTTATACTCAACCAGGGGACATTATTATTCTCGATCAGGGGACTTTGTTAACCTGGGCCAGGAGACGTTGTTATACTCGATCAGGGGATATGTTATACTCGAACAGGGACTTTGTTATACTGGCCCAGGGGAATTTGTTATACTCGATGAGGGGACTTTGTTATACTCGATCAGGGAACTTTGTTATACTCATCGAGGGGGCTTTGTTATACTCTATCAGGGGACTTTGTTATACTCGATCAGGGGGCTTTGTTATACTCGATTTGGGTATTTTTTTATACTCGATCAGGAGACTTTGTTATACTCGACCAGGGAACTTTTTTATACTTGACCAATGGACTTTGTTTTACTCGATGAGGGACCTTTGTTATACTCGATGAGGGGACTTTGTTATACTCGACCAGGGGACTTTGTTATACTCGATCAGGGGACTTTTTTATTCTCGACCAGAGGACTTTGTTATACTCAACCAGGGGTCTTTATTATTCTCGATCAGGGGACTTTGTTATACTGGACCAGGGGACTTTGTTATACTCGATCAGGGGACTTTGTTATACTCGATCAGGGAACTTTGTTATTCTCATCCAGGAGGCTTTGTTATACTCGATCAGGGGACTTTGTTATACTCGATCAGGAGGCTTTGTTATACTCGATCAGGGGACTTTGCTATACTCGACCAGGGGACTTTGTTATACTCGATCAGGGGACTTTGTTATACTCGACCAGGGAACTTTTTTATACTTGACCAATGGACTTTGTTATACTCGATGAGGGGCCTTTGTTATACTTGATCAGGGGACTTTGTTATACTCAACAAGGAGACTTTGTTATACTCGATCAGGGGACTTTGTTATACTGGCCCAGGGGACTTAATTATACTCGATCAGGGGACTTTGTTATACTCACCCAGGGGACTTTGTTATACTCGATCAGGGGACTTTGTTATAATCGACCAGGGGCCTTTGTTATGCTCGAGTAGAAAACTTTGTTATACTCGACCAGGTGACTTTGTTATTCTCCACCAGGGACTTTGTTATACTCGATGAGAGGATATGTTATACTCGAACAGGGGACTTTGTTATACTCGGTTCAGGGGACTTTGTTATACTCGTTCAGGGGGCTTTGTTATACTAGGATCAGGGGACTTTGTTATACTCGATTAGGGGATATGTTATACTCGATCAGGGGACTTTGTTATACTGGACCAGGGGACTTTGTTATACTCGATCAGGTGACTTTGTTATACTCGATCAGGGAACTTTGTTATACTCATCGAGGGGGCTTTGTTATACTCGATCAGGGGACTTGCTATACTCGATCAGGGGACTTTGTTATACTCGAGCAGTTGGCTTTGTTATACTCGATTAGGGGATTTTGTTATACTCGATCAGGAGGCTTTGTTATACTCGATCAGGGGACTTTGCTATACTCGAGCCAGGGGACTTTGTTATACTCGATGAAGGGATTTTGTTATACTCGACCAGGGAACTTTTTTATACTTGACCAATGGACTTTGTTATACTCGATGAGGGGCCTTTGTTATACTCGAAGAGGGGACTTTGTTATACTCGACCAGGGGACTTTGTTATACTCGATCAGGGGACTTTTTTATTCTCGACCAGAGGACTTTGTTATACAAAATCAGGGCATATGTTATACTTGATCAGGGGACTTTGTTATACTCAACCAGGGGACTTTGTTATACTCGTTCAGGGAAAATGTTATACTGGACCAGGGGACTTTGTTATACTCGATCAGGGGACTTTGTTATACTCGATCAGGGATATTTGTTATACTCATCCAGGGGGCTTTGTTATACTCGATCAGGGGACTTTGTTATATTCGATCAGGAGGCTTTGTTATACTCGATCAGGGGACTTTGCTATACTCGACCAGGGGACATTGTTATACTCGATCAGGGACTTTGTTATACTCGACCAGGGAACTTTTTCTTACTTGACCAATGGACTTTGTTATACTCGATGAGGGGCCTTTGTTATACTTGATCAGGTAACTTTGTTATACTCAACCAGGGGACTTTGTTATACTCGATCAAGGGACTTTGTTATACTGGACCAGGGGACTTAATTATAATCGCTCAGGGGACTTTGTTATACTCGATCAGAGAACTTTGTTATACTCATCCAGGGGGCTTTGTTATACTCGATCAGGGGACTTTGTTATACTCGATCAGGGGACTTTGTCTTACTCGATCAGGGCCCTTTGCTAAACTCGACCGGGGGACTTTGTTATACTCGATAAGGGGACTTTATTATACTCAATCAGGGGATATGTTATAATTGATCAGAGGACTTTGATATACTCGTCTTGGGGCCTTTGTAATACTCGATTAGAAAACTTTGTTATACTCGACCAGGAGACTTTGTGATACTCGATCAGGGGACTTTGTTATACTCCACCAGGGACTTTGTTATATTCGATCAGGGGATATGTTATCTCGATCAGGGAACTTTGTTATACTCGATCAGGGGTCTTTGTTATACTCGTCCAGGGGGCTTTGTTATACTCGATCAGGGGTCTTTGTTATACTCGATCAGGGGACTTTGTCTAACTCGACGAGGGCCATTGTTATACTCGACCAGGGGACTTTGTTATAATCGATCAGGGGACTTTGTTACGCTCGATCTGGGGACTTTGTTATACTGGGCCAGGAGACTTTGTAATACTCGAGAGGGGGATATGTTATACTCGATCAGGGGACTTTGTTATACTTGACCAGGGGACTTTGTTATACTCGATTATGGGACTTTGTTATACTCGAAAGGGGAACTTTGTTATACTCGTCCAGGGGGCTTTGTTATACTCGATTGTTATACTCGATGATGGGGCTTTGTTATACTCGATCAGGGGACTTTGTTATACTCGACCAGGGGACTTTGTGATACTCGATCAGGGGACTTTGTTATACTCGACCAGGGGACTTTGTTATAATCGATCAGGGGACTTTGTTATGCTCGATCTGGGACTTTGTTATACTGGGCCAGGGGACTTTTTTATACTCGATCAATGGGACTTTGTTATACTCGATCAGGGGACTTTTGTTATACACGATCAGGGGACTTTGTTATACTCGACCAGGGGCCTTTGTTATACTCGATTAGAAAAATTTGTTATCTCGACCTGGATACTTTGTTATACTCGATCAGGGGACTTTGTTATACTCCACCAGGGATTTTGTTAAACTCGATCAGGGGATATGTTATACTCGATCAGGGGACTTTGTTATACTCCACCAGGGACTTTGTTATCCTCGATCAGGGGACTTTGTTATACACGACTAGGGGACTTTGTTATAAGCGATCACGGGACTTTTTTATACTCGACCAGAGGACTTTGTTATACTCGATCAGGGGATATGTTATACTCTATCAGGGGTCTTTGTTATACTCGTCCAGGGGGCTTTGTTATACTCGATTAGGGGACTTTGTTATACTCGATCAGGGGACTTTGTCTTACTCGATCAGGGCCTTTGTTATACTCGACCAGGGGACTTTGTTATAATCGATCAGGGGACTTTATGCTCGATCTTTGGACTTTGTTATACTGCGCCAGGAGACGTTGTTATACTCGATGAGGGGATATGTTATACTCAATCAGGGGACTTTGTTATTCTGGACCAGGAGACTTTGTTATATTCGATCAGGGGACTTTGTTATACTCGATCAGGGGACTTTGTTATACTCGTCGAGGGGGCTTTGTTTTACTAGGATCAGGGTCTTTGTTATTCTCGACCAGGGGACTTTGTTATACTCGACTAGAGGCATTTGTTATACTCGGTCAGGGGACTTTGTTATAATCGATCAGGGGACTATGTTATGCTCGACCAGGGGACTTTGTTATACTCGACCAGAGGCCTTTGTTATACTCGGTCGGGGGACTTTGTTATTATCGATGAGGGACTTTGTTATGCTCGATCTGGGGACTTTGTTATACTGGGACTGGCGACTTTGTTATACTCGATCAAGGGATATGTTATACTCGATCAGGGGAATTTGATATACTGGACCAGGGGACTTTGTTATACTCGATCAGGGGACTTTGTTATACTCGATCAGGGGACTTTGTTATACTCGTCTAGGGGCTTTTTTCATACTCGATCAGGGGACTTTGTTATACTCGATCAGGGGACTTTATTATGGTCGATATGGGGACTTTGTTATACTGGGCCAGGGGACTTTGTTATACTCGATCAGGGGACTTTGTTATACTCGACCAGAGGCCTTTGTTATACTCGATCAGGGGACTTTGTTATACTCGATAAGGGGACTTTGTTATACTCGACGAGGGGCCTTTGTTATACTCGATCAGGGGATTTTGTTATACTCGGTCAGGGGTCTTTGTTATACTCGTCCAGGGGGCTTTGTTATACTCGATCAGGTGACTTTGTCTTACTCGATCAGGGCCTTTGTTATACTCGACCAGGGGACTTTGTTATTATGGATCAGGGGACTTTGTTATGCTCGATGTGGGGACTTTGTTATACTTGGCCAGGAGACTTGGTAATACTCGATCATGGGATATGTTATACTCGATCAGAGGACTTTGTTATACTGGAAAAGGGGACTTTGTTATACTCGATCAGGGGACTTTGTTATACTCGATCAGGGAACTTTGTTATACTCGTCCAGGGGGCTTTGTTATAATCGATTAGGGGAATTTGTCATACTCGATCAGGGGACTTTGTCTTACTCGATCAGGGCCCTTTGCTATATTCTACCAGGGGACTTTGTTATAATCGATCAGGGGACTTAGTTATGCTCGATCTGGGACTTTGTTATACTGGACCAGGGGACTTTGTTATACTCGATGAGGGGACTTTGTTATACTCGATCAGGGGAGATGTTATACTCGATCAGGGGACTTTTTTATACTGGACCAGGGGACTTTGTTATACTCGATCAGGGGACTTTGTTATACTCGATCAGGGGATATGTTATACTCGATCAGGGGACTTTGTCTTGCTCGATCAGGGGACTTTGTCTTACTCGATCAGGGCCTTTGTTATACTCGACAAGGGGACTTTGTTATACTCGATCAGGGGACTTTGTCTTACTCGATCAGGGCCTTTGTTATACTCGACCAGGGGACTTTGTTATAATCGATCAGGGGACTTTGTTATGCTCGATCTGGGGAATTTGTTATACTCGTCGAGGGGGCTTTGTTATACTAGGATCAGGGGACTTTGTTATTCTCGACCAGGGGGCTTTGTTATACTCGACTAGAGGCATTTGTTATACTCGGTCAGGGGACTTTGTTATAATCGATCAGGGGACTATGTTATGCTCGACCAGGGGACTTTGTTATACTCGACCAGATGCCTTTGTTATACTCGATCAGGGGACTTTGTTATAATCGATGAGGGACTTTGTTATGCTCGATCTGGGGACTTTGTTATACCGCCAGGAGGCTTTTTTTTTGTACCGATCAGACTTTGTTAACCTGATCAGGGACTTTTGTTATACTCGACCAGAGGCCTTTTGTTATACTCGATCAGGGACTTTGTTATACCCGATAAGGACTTTGTTATACTCGACGAGGGCCTTGGTTATACTCGATCAGGGACTTTGTTATACTCGATCAGGCCTTTGTTATACTCGACCAGGGTATTTGTTATAATCGATCAGGGACTTTTGTTATGCTCGATGGGGACTTGGTTATACTTGGCCAGGAGACTTGGTAATACTCGATCAGGGGATATGTTATACTCGATCAGGGGACTTTGTTATACTGGACCAGGGGACTTTGTTATACTCGATCATGGGACTTTGTTATACTCGATCAGGGAACTTTGTTATACTCGTCCAGGGGGCTTTGTTATAATCGATCAGAGGACTTTGTTATACTTGACCAGGGGACTTTGTTATACTCGATCATGGGACTTTGTCTTACTTGATCAGGGCTCTTTGCTATACTCTACCAGGGGACTTTGTTATAATCAATCAGGGGACTTAGTTATGCTCGATCTGGGACTTTGTTATACTGGGCCAGGGGACTTTTGTATACTCGATCAATGGGACTTTGTTATACTCAACCAGGGGACTTTGTTATACTCGATCAGGGGACTTTGTTATACTCGATGAGGGGATATGTTATACTCGATCAGGGAACTTTTTTATACTGGACCAGGGGACTTTGTTATACTCGATGAGGGGACTTTCTTATACTCGATTAGGTGATATGTTATACTCGATCAGGGGACTTTGTTATACTCGATCAGAGGACTTTGTTATACTCGACGAGGGGCCTTTGTTATACTCGATCAAGGGACTTTGTTTTACTCGATCAGGGGTCTTTGTTATACTCGTCCAGGGGGCTTTGTTATACTCGATCAGGGGACTTTGTTATACTCGATTAGGGGACTTTGTTATGCTCGATGTGGGGACTTTGTTATACTTGGCCAGGAGACTTGGTAATACTCGATCAGGGGATATGTTATACTCGATCAGGGGACTTTGTTATACTCGTCCATGGGGGCTTTGTTATAATCGATTAGGGGAATTTGTTATACTCGATCAGGGGACTTTGTCTTACTCGATCAGGTCCCTTTGCTATACTCGACCAGGGGACTTTGTTATAATCGATCAGGGGACTTTGTTATGCTCGATCTGGGACTTTGTTATACTGGGCCAGGGGAGTTTTATATACTCGACCAATGGGACTTTGTTATACTCAACCAGGGGACTTTGTTATACTCGATCAGGGGACTTTGTTAAACTCGATCAGGGGTCTTTGTTATACTCGTCCAGGGGGCTTTGTTATAC
>NW_024739392.1:0-6127 GCF_018991925.1 Homarus americanus | reverse complement strand
CCACTTCCTAACACTTCTTCCTCTTCACGCACCACTTCCCAGCACTTCTTCCTCTTCACGCACCACTTCCCAGCACTTCTTCCTCTTCACGTACTTCTTCCCAACACTTCTTCCTCTTCAGCACCACTTCCCAGCACTTCTTCCCTTCTACACGCACCACTTCAGCACTTCTTCCTTCACGCACCACTTCCCAGCACTTCTTCCTCTTCTACGCACCACTTCCTGTAGCACTTCTTCCTCTTCACGTACTTCTTCCCAGCACTTCATCCCCTTTACGCACCACTTCCCAGCACTTCTTCCTCTTCACGCACCACTTCCTAACACGTCTTCCTCTTCAGCACCACTTCCCAGCACTTCTTCCTCTTCACGCACCACTTCCCAGCACTTCTTCCTCTTCACGCACCACTTCCTCACGCACCACTCTCCAGCACTTCTCTCCCTTCACGCACCACTGCCTCTTCTACGACCCACTTCCCAGCACTTCTTCCTCTTCACGTACTTCTTCCCAGCACTTCATCCCCTTTACGCACCACTTCCCAGCACTTCTTCCTCTTCACGCACCACTTCCTAGCACTTCTTCCTCTTCACGCACCACTTCCCAGCACTTCTTCCTCTTCACGCACCACTTCCCAGCACTTCTTCCTCTTCACCACCACTTCCCAGCACTTCGTCCTCACGCACCACTTCCAGCACTTCTTCCTCTCACGCACCACTTCCCAGCACTCTTCCCTCTCACGCACCACTTCCCCAGCACTTCTTCCTTTCACGCACCACTTCCCAGCACTCTTCCTTCACGCACCACTTCCCAGCATTTCTTCCTCTTCACGCACCACTTCCCAGCACTTCTTCCTCTTCACGCACCACTTCCCAGCACTTCTTCCTCTTCACGCACCACTTCCCAGCACTTCTTCCTCTTCACGCACCTCTTCCCAACACTTCTTCATTCTCGCTCGATTTCCCCCTGCCGGCCCGACCTCATCATTATAATTCAGCAACCATTGACAATATTACTGATTGCTGTCTTGGCAGTCCCGGAAGAAGTCTCTCTCTCTCTCTCTCTCTCTCTCTCTCTCTCTCTCTCTCTCTCTCTCTCTCTCTCTCTCTCTCTCTCCAAACCCCTCAAAACCTCAATATTTCTCTAAAATTAGTTTTCAAGTTTACAAATTTTACTGAAAACAGAAAGAGAAAACGAGCTAAAAGCTATGGTGGTGGGCGAGGATAGGGGGTAAGGGGAGGGGAGGTGGAAGGGGAGGGAAGGTGGAAGGGGAGGGAAGGTGGAAGGGGGGTTCAATTGTGGCAGTGGTTCTCAACCTTGTTTGCCCCATGCACTCCTTTCACCATATGTCAGAATGTCATTCCCCCCTCCTTTCCAAGATTGTCTGCCTCAAAAAGTGCATTCCAAATAATATGCATATAATACTGAAAATCCTTTATTTTTTCCATATTAGAATCAGTTCCCCCCCCCCTGAAAACCTGAGGGGGGAAATTCCCCCCTGGTTGAGAACCCCTGATGTAGGATGTATGTATACTGTACAACTGAGTTCTTATGCCATGCGAGGATTTGTTTTATAGTTTGCGTAATGCTAAGCGATCCGAAACTGTCTCGGTGAAATAAACAAGACGATTTGTTAAGTACTGGTCTCACTGTTTGATGTATATATTAGAGTGTTTATCTTATTAATTATATTTTTATTTATATCTTAACTCTCATGTTTCTTAATTCACTGTAGTGTATAAGATCATTTGATACAGACAGACATTGATGAAAGTAGATCAAATCAGCTGAATGCCAAAAGAAAAGAAACTTACAAAAGATTTTATTTTTCTAGTTTGTTTTGGTTTTGCATTGCCATTTTTTCTCCTCCATACCTACTGGCGGCTGAACAGATTGACGAGGGTAAAACCACAATGAAGGGGGAGTCATATCTGCACCTCTAATTCAGGAGGAGTTTAATGGAAATAGTGGCGTAGTTTGATGGTTTTCGGTCAGGAAGCTCTGTTGGTGGCCTTTCCCTGCAATGTTTTTTTTTTTGTTCTCGCGAATTTGACATGACTTGCAACACGGCCCAAGGTTTAGAGTTTCTTTGTATTAAAATATTATTAGTTTGCTGCAACGATTCAAATATTTCCTATTTTGTATGTATGTGTTTTTATCTATAGGTGTTAAAGAATGTATGTGTTTTGTTTGTAAGATTTTTTTGTATTTAAACTTGTGGCACCTTTGTTTAGCCCTGACTTCTATTTACACACCTCGATCATATCGCCCCTCACTCTGACGTCTCTCGAGGGAGTTAAAATTCAGATGCTTTAATCTGTCTCTATAATAAAGGCTCCAACTGCCGAGGATTAGTCTTGTCATCCTCCTCTGATCTCTCTCTCTCTCTCTCTCTCTCTCTCTCGGGAATTATAACACCCTGTTATATCTATAGATAGATAGATAAAACCAAAGACCCGAACAGTGATTAATACAACACGCCCCCGGAACAAGAAAGCTTTTAGTGTCGCCTCTGTTTGTGGACTATGTATACAAAATGGTGTTTGTATATCCCTTTATCTTCCGTCTTCTCGTCCTATACGGCTTTGTGTATATAATAAAACACCGATAAGCGGTGAGATTGTCGGCCAGTATGGAGCTCTGATCGGCAAACTTTCAACATTAAAACTAAATAAGTTCATTCGGCCGAAATAGCTTTTGCATCTAAAACTCACTTTGAGAACTGAAGCCTCATAAAATGGTGTAATGCCTTCTGAAAATTCTCTCCCACGCACTCCTTCCAAGATGTGTTGGGGAAATACACTAGTGTGGAGACCTACACGCACGCCCGCCACACCCTACTGTACTGTATATATGTATATACTGTTTTAGACTAGGAGCACAAAGTTGCAGTTACAGAATTTGTTAAATTGATGTAAAAGTTTTCACATTCATTGTATGTTCATTAACAGTGTATCATCGGTAATAAAAAAACTTTGTTTATATTCACAGTTATTATTTCAAAATATTTTTTTTTTCTGTTCAATAACTATTACGAAAACCAAATGATAAACAAAATAGAATTATTATTTCTCCATCAAGTTTGTTTTGAAAATCACCAAAAACTGTATTGTTGACAAAAGTCTATTTATACATGAATGCATCTGTGAATTCATGCGCAGGATATATATTTTTGTTTATGTATTATATAAGATTGGTATAAAAAATTAAGTAAATTAGTAGAGGGAAAAATTAATCAATAAAAAAAATTTAACTGCAAGTTTATAAGACAAATAAATAACCCAGTTAGTAAGGTGATGCATCAGTTCTTTGTCTTTATTACCAGGACGACGGTGATCCCCCTTAGTTGCCCAACCATTGTTAATATATGTATAACTCAGAGGTAAGGTCTAGCATGGATGTGTGTGTGTGTCGTGGTGATGAAAAAGAGAAGTGTGAGCAGTGGACGTGGGAAAGGTGTGGGAAGTGTGAAGGCAGTGACAGCGGTCTAGGATATGGTCCGGAGGTGGGACATATTGCGAGACAGAAATAAACAACAAGTGTGCGTGAGTGCATTTGGAGGAGAGAGAGAGAGAGAGAGAGAGAGAGAGAGAGAGAGAGAGAGAGAGAGAGATTTAAGCAACAACTCAAATTCATTATGTAAAAAGGGGAGCTGGTGGTAGAGCGGTACCGTTCTTACCTCGCAAGCAAGATGTCATGGGTTCGATTCCCGGGCCGGCGGAAGTTGTTTGGACACTCTTCCTAGTCCCCTTCGTCCCTGTTCACCTAGCAGTAAAGTAGGTACCTGTTGTAAGTCGAAAGTTGCGAATTCGTATTCAGGGACAAGTTGTTGGAGCTTCCAATAACTTGACATAAACCATTGACTCTTTAGGCTTCTACGCCCTTGACTCTTCAGACTTCTACGCCCTTAACTCATGAGACTAAAGGCCGGATTGATAGTCATTACGAAGCACAATGCCAATTGATAGTGTTCGTGCTGGTCTATTAATAGTCATCCCGATAAACGAGGTATCGGAAGGGAACCGTACGCATATCCCTGAAATGTTGGAAACAATATCGGGTGGCTACCCCCACCCGATAGCTACCTTACGACAAATAATAATCATCATTATATTTTATGAAAGTTCTTCCAGTACTTTATATTACAGATGTCTACGTCGAATTATATTATTTTTTTTTATAAGAACAATTAAAAGAAGTGTTAATACGGATAAATGAACTTTCACAACACTGTTATGAACTTGAAACATTATTGGAATGTTTACATCACAGCTCCGACTTCGATGACGACTCTCTTCTACTAAAGAGCTAAAGTATTTACCCCAGTATTAGCTAGACCTCAGCACAATAGGCACCTAAGGGGGATCACCGTCGTCCTGGTAATAAAGACAAAGAACTGATGCATCACCTTACTAACTGGGTTATTTATTTGTCTTATAAACTTGCAGTTAAATTTTTTTTATTGATTAATTTTTCCCTCTACTAATTTACTTAATTTTTTATACCAATCTTATATAATACATAAACAAAAATATATATCCTGCGCATGAATTCACAGATGCATTCATGTATAAATAGACTTTTGTCAACAATACAGTTTTTGGTGATTTTCAAAACAAACTTGATGGAGAAATAATAATTCTATTTTGTTTATCATTTGGTTTTCGTAATAGTTATTGAACAGAAAAAAAAAATATTTTGAAATAATAACTGTGAATATAAACAAAGTTTTTTTATTACCGATGATACACTGTTAATGAACATACAATGAATGTGAAAACTTTTACATCAATTTAACAAATTCTGTAACTGCAACTTTGTGCTCCTAGTCTAAAACAGTATATACATATATACAGTACAGTAGGGTGTGGCGGGCGTGCGTGTAGGTCTCCACACTAGTGTATTTCCCCAACACATCTTGGAAGGAGTGCGTGGGAGAGAATTTTCAGAAGGCATTACACCATTTTATGAGGCTTCAGTTCTCAAAGTGAGTTTTAGATGCAAAAGCTATTTCGGCCGAATGAACTTATTTAGTTTTAATGTTGAAAGTTTGCCGATCAGAGCTCCATACTGGCCGACAATCTCACCGCTTATCGGTGTTTTATTATATACACAAAGCCGTATAGGACGAGAAGACGGAAGATAAAGGGATATACAAACACCATTTTGTATACATAGTCCACAAACAGAGGCGACACTAAAAGCTTTCTTGTTCCGGGGGCGTGTTGTATTAATCACTGTTCGGGTCTTTGGTTTTATCTATCTATCTATAGATATAACAGGGTGTTATAATTCCCGAGAGAGAGAGAGAGAGATCAGAGGAGGATGACAAGACTAATCCTAGGCAGTTGGAGCCTTTATTATAGAGACAGATTAAAGCATCTGAATTTTAACTCCCTCGAGAGACGTCAGAGTGAGGGGCGATATGATCGAGGTGTGTAAATAGAAGTCAGGGCTAAACAAAGGTGCCACAAGTTTAAATACAAAAAAATCTTACAAACAAAACACATACATTCTTTAACACCTATAGATAAAAACACATACATACAAAATAGGAAATATTTGAATCGTTGCAGCAAACTAATAATATTTTAATACAAAGAAACTCTAAACCTTGGGCCGTGTTGCAAGTCATGTCAAATTCGCGAGAACAAAAAAAAAATTGCAGGGAAAGGCCACCAACAGAGCTTCCTGACCGAAAACCATCAAACTACGCCACTATTTCCATTAAACTCCTCCTGAATTAGAGGTGCAGATATGACTCCCCCTTCATTGTGGTTTTACCCTCGTCAATCTGTTCAGCCGCCAGTAGGTATGGAGGAGAAAAAATGGCAATGCAAAACCAAAACAAACTAGAAAAATAAAATCTTTTGTAACTTTCTTTTCTTTTGGCATTCAGCTGATTTGATCTACTTTCATCAATGTCTGTCTGTATCAAATGATCTTATACACTACAGTGAATTAAGAAACATGAGAGTTAAGATATAAATAAAAATATAATTAATAAGTTAAACACTCTAATATATACATCAAACAGTGAGACCAGTACTTAACAAATCGTCTTGTTTATTTCACCGAGACAGTTTCGGATCGCTTAGCATTACGCAAACTATAAAACAAATCCTCGCATGG
>NW_024739391.1:0-25791 GCF_018991925.1 Homarus americanus | reverse complement strand
TCCCCAAACAAGGGCTTTTCGAAAGTATACATTGGACACAAATGACTTAGTACATACATTGGTGGTTTAACAAAAGCCCTCATTAGAGATAGGTGAAGGAGCACACAGTGAACATACAGATTAATGTTTGCACGCGTAGATCATGTAAGGTGAGGTGTTGAACACCAGACACGTGGTGTAGTAACTCCCTCACAGATGGCGTTATGAGGGGCCTGATGATGTAGCAGTTACCTCACAGATGGTGTTATGAGGAACTTCACATGATGATGCTGTAGCAAAACATTCACTACGTGGTGTCGTAGCATCTTGGGGACACCACGTGGTCCACATGACTCACTCATTCAAGTGGGTGAGGTGTGGTCCCAGGCCTCTCTATCGTGGAGTCTCAGGGGAAGTATAACCGGGTACCTGGGACCTCACTGTGTGAAGGTGGTTAGCTAGCTTGGGTAAGACTCAACTGCCGCGTTGTTTTTCACTGAGTTAAGCACTGTTCACCACTATTCATCACTGGTTCCATTCCTTTGCCAAATGAGATAGTACCTTATGGCAAGAACTTGTTGATAGTCCGGTGGGGAGGAGGGTTCAGGGGAGTGAGTTGGTATGGACCAACATATAAATAATAATAATAATAATAATAATAATTAACGGTTTATTGAAAGAGCTTGGCAGCCAGAAGGCTGAAAATATACAGTTACATATTTGGGGAATGGGTTACGAATTACAAATAATATACAAGTAACATGAGTGACACAAATAAGACATATAATAACTAGCTGGGGAAAAGCTCAAACTACAGTTCATTTCAACATAGTGACAGTGCAAGGAGTAGTGTTTACTGGGAGTGAGTACACTGATTTATTACAAGTTATCGATAATTTTTACAATGGTTGGGACTGGGCTGTTCTTATAGCGATCAGTTCGTGCACGTATGGGCTGGATGCGGGTGTGGTGTCGAAGAGCAATTCTCGGACTAGGGATCTCAGATGGTAGTAGGAGCCGGTGTAGAAGCTTCTTACCAAATTGGCAGATGAGGTCGTGGTGATGGTCAGTGAGAGTCTAAAGGGTCGGTCAGTGTGTTGAGCGCTTCTTGATATGTGGAGTAGGAAGGGGAGAGAATAATCTTGCATGGCCTCTTTTGCACTTTTTCTAGGTGTTTACGTTGTGTGGCATTTAGGGAGGAAGACCAGGTGAGCTTGGGAAGTATGAATGTTGTGTAAACACTGAGGAGCTCGTGTGCAGGAACACCGAGGGACTTGAGTCGGCGTAGGAGGTGGAGACGGAAACTGGAGGATTTGATAACTTCACTGGCGTGTGGTTTCTAATTTAGTTTGTTGTCTATGTTGACGCCGAGGAGCTTCGTGGAATCTAAAACCTGGAGTGTGTTCAGACCTAGAGTAATGGAAGGAGGTGGGACAATGTCGGAGGAGAGGTTGATGTGCATAACCATGGTTGTTGGTGGCCCAGTTTTGGAGACTGTTCAATAAATCCTGAAGGGCGGTACAGTTTGGAGCAGAATTGTTGACGCTGATCCCAATGGTGGAGTCGTCGACATATTTCCAGCGAGCCGGGGTTTCTCTTAGGGCATCATTGATGAGCATAAGGAAGCAGAGTGGTCCCATCTTGGTGCCTTGGGGGACGCCACAGGTGAGTGACTGAAAGGTGGAGACAGCCAGCCCCTCGGAAGCGTACAGCTTGGCGTCGGTCACTGAGGAAGTCTGTAAGCCCTGGTATAATAAGACTTCTCCGAAGCCCGAGGTCAATAGCTTAGTTGATGATTATATTGTGGTCGACTAGGTCGAACGCTTTAGTGAAATCAATGAAGGCGACAGCTACAGACGTTTTTCGTTTCTCGAGATGGCGGTATATGTAATCGAGAAAGCTGACAAGACAGTCAGTCAGTGGTGGAGGAAGTTTTCAGGTTGCCAAATTGCTGAGGGTCTACTACGACTCCTGCAATATCAGCAAAAGCCCAGCCAGTCGAACACAAAACTTTCACAGATTAGGCTGGGTATTGGGGTGATTGCAATAGGTCGTAGCTGAGTTAAGGATTGTGGGTTGGTTGACTTGGGCACTGGTGATACATAAGAGGTCTTCCAGTCAGCTGGGCATCTGGCTTGACTGAGAGAAGCATTGATGATGGAGCATAGGGGTTTAGCAAGCTCCGGGGAGAACTCCTTGAAGCGTTTCATTGGTAAGTCAATGGGGGTGGTAGAGCGTTTTAATTTTAGTTTGTCCAGGCGTTTTGCTATTTCAAATACTTCTACTAAGTCAGTGGGAAGGGGGGGGGGCTGGTAGGTAAGCAGGGAGAGTGGTTGTGTCAAGCCGGGGGAGCGTCTGGCATATAGTAGCGAAGTGTGTGTGTGTGTGTGTGTGTGTGTGTGTGTGTGTGTATACTACTGTACTTTTTAGATCCTCCTACGCAACCTAACCTATTATAGTTAAGTATATTAGGCTATACACTATTTTGTTAGTATGTGTTATAAAATGAAATTGCATGTTATTATTATTAATATTATTATTATTAATATTATTATTATTATTATTATTAGTAGTAGTATTATTATTATTATTATTGTTATTATTATTACATGCTAATATAATACAAAGTTGCCCGCCAGATTTCCTCAGAGATGGGAGGAGCACATTGGCGGCGGTGTTGTTTATACTCCGCCCGATTACTGATTCCTATTCACCGAGCCAGAGCTGGCGGGCGGCGTGTTATGTGCCACGTTTTGTTTCCCATTGAGCGTACCGCTCAGCTGGGGAGTAGGAGATTTCATAAAAAGAAAGTTTGAGTGGAGAGCACACCTTTTCCTTCACATACAGTTATCTTAGACCATCTACTAGTATAATAGTTTGCACAAAAATACTCTACACTCTTTCTAGGTTATTGTTATGTTTTTTTTTTTTTTTTTGATTTCTCATCAGATTGTGCATTCAACTAATATACACTATTAGTGTGTTTATTATTATGTTTTATAGTATTATTTCGTATAATATTGGGTAACACAATTAGAGTCACTAGTATAGTATATTTTCGGGGTTTATAGCAGTTTGTGGTCTAATAGTATCATGCTTTATGAGTGGTGTTCTATGTAGTGATGGATGATTAGGCAATAAAATATGCTTTGGGTGTTTATAGCAGTTTGTGGTCTACTAGTATCATGCTTTATGGGTGGTGTTCTATGTAGTGATGATTAGGCCATAAAATATGCTTTTGGTTTATTGCTAACAAAATATACTTTGCTCTACCGCTGGAGTGCAAAACATGGTGAAACTTACATACACCGTTAATAAAGTATTGGTGGAAGAAGAAGAAGAAGTAAGAGGAAGAATTGTGGAGGGAATGAACAGTGAGACAATGTAAAGCCTCCAGGATGGCGGCAGCGTTTCTGTTATTAATATATAATAAGACAATAGGAAAATATGTTGTTGTCTCTACCTGTATTATTACCTTTGCGATAGCATGGTTCAATTTTTGGAGGACAGAGGAAGGAGCAGGAGGTTAGGAAGGGAGAGATAGTGTCTGTGATCCTCGGGTCACCACTCCTCGGATTGTGTCAGTTCAAGTTTAGAAGCTCCAACAACTTTCCCTGAATACAAATTGGCAACGTTTCGATTTACAACAGGTACCTACTTACTGCTACAGTAGGTAGGTGAACAGGGACCAAGGGGGCTAGGAAGAGTGTCCAAACAACTTGCTCCTGCCTGCCTGTGTGATGTAGTCGTGGCCAGAATTAGGTTAGGATACAGACACATCTGGCTAGTTAGTAACGCTGTACCCATAAAGGAACACTCAGCATGTAAACTTGGTGATACACCTTTAAAGCACTACTATATTATTGAATGGGACACTGTCAAAGACTTCAGGCCACCTCACTTATTGTATCTTGAACTATGTCATTACTTCATTGAGGACATTACATTCTTGCTCTTTATCCCAAAGTTTCTAGCCCACACACTGATTAGTCAACAGTTAGAATATGACTCCAATGTATGCTGCTGGTAAATGTGTACTGTCAATGAACCAGACTGAAAATAAGGTCGCCTCCCTGGCTGCTGCTGCTGCTTCTTGCGCCCTTCTAAGTCCCGTTTAAGTCCCCCACCCCAGGCCCCCACAACCGCCCTTCACATCTACACCATTCAAAATCAATTTCACTCTATTTCCACAATACTATGCTAATTTGACGTAAAATAGAGTGTTATCCTGCAAAACGTTGATGTCGTATATTTCTCTCTTTAAGTGATATCCTGTGGCTCCGAAAGGAGCCTGTTTGGTTAGGTTGTCTTGTGTGAACGAACCTTGGGTTCTTATTTCTTCTCTGTCTTCTTGGGGAGGAGCACAGCTTGGATGTTAGGAAGGACACCCCCTTGGGCAATGGTGACTCCAGACAGGAGCTTGTTCAGCTCCTCGTCATTGCGAATGGCAAGCTGAAGATGACGTGGGATAATGCGGGTCTTCTTGTTGTCGCGGGCGGCGTTACCGGCCAGCTCGAGCACTTCTGCTGCCAGGTACTCCATGACGTCTGCAAGGTACACAGGGGCACCTGCACCAACGCGCTCAGCATAGTTGCCCTTACGCAAGAGACGGTGGATTCTACCCACGGGGAACTGGAGTCCGGCCCTGCTAGAACGGGACTTTGACTTGCCCTTCACTTTGCCTCCCTTGCCGCGTCCTGACATGTTGCTGCTGCTGCTTTTCGTGATAGGAGTTAAATTTCCGCCCGCCACCTTGGTCTTTTATACCAAGCTCAGGATCAGGCCAGGTGGCCGTCTCGCAGACCCAACCAATGTAAGAGAGCCGTAGCTGCAGCCAGTCTGATCCTGAGCGGCCCGCTCGGTATATAAGGAAAAGTTAGTCGGGCCAGTTTTCAATTCTCTCGCTCCGCGCCACGAGTAACTGTGCCGCCATGCCTCCCAAAACTTCCGGAAAGGCTGCCAAGAAGGCTGGAAAGGCCCAGAAGGCCATTGCCAAGGGTGACAAGAAGAAGAAGCGCAGGAGGAAGGAAAGCTACAGCATCTACATCTACAAGGTACTGAAGCAAGTGCACCCCGACACAGGAGTCTCCTCCAAAGCTATGTCCATCATGAACTCTTTCGTGAACGACATCTTCGAGCGCATCGCTGCCGAGGCTTCCCGCCTGGCGCACTACAACAAACGCTCCACCATTACAAGTCAGGAAATCCAGACAGCTGTCCGACTCTTGCTGCCCGGTGAACTGGCCAAGCATGCCGTGTCTGAGGGCACCAAGGCTGTCACCAAGTACACCTCTTCCAAGTAAGAGGTTACTTATGCACAACAAACACGCCATCCCACTACTACAACTTAATCGGCTCCTTCGGAGCCACAGTTACATGTTAAAGAGACAGTTACCGACAGTGATATATTGAGAGGGAAATAAATAAAAAAAAATTATAATAATCTGCATTCTCTATTGGCGTAGAAACAGGACTAAATCGAAACATTATAAATAAATAAATAAATTCTGCGTGGAGTACTTTTACACCCACTGCAAAGTGACATACATGGAGTGTGTTTGGGTTTCATTTCTTGTTTGCAGCACGCCTATTTCATTTAAACAATTCATTTTATTTTATTTTATTGAATTTTCTTTTATTTTAGTTATTTATTTACTTACTTATTCTTTATATATTTATTTGTTACTAGCTCTTGTTTGTTGCACCCACCCACCTCCCGAATTGATGACCTACTATACAATCGTACCTCCACGAATGTTACCAACTTACCGTTAGGCGATTTGGGTAACCGAAATTAATGCTCTCCGACCACCAACCATTTAGATTGTCATGAAAATTATCTTCAGAACAGTTCTTTGGCCCTGAGAAGGGCCGAGTTATAGATGTCTGGTAGGTTTTGTTGTGCTTTTTGTTTTTCCCCAAGGAAGAGGACTTAAGCACGCTCTCCGCGGATGCGCCGGGCCAGCTGGATGTCCTTGGGCATGATGGTAACGCGCTTGGCGTGAATGGCACACAGGTTGGTGTCCTCGAAAAGACCCACCAGGTAAGCCTCAGAGGCTTCCTGCAGAGCCATGACGGCAGACGACTGGAAGCGCAGGTCAGTCTTGAAATCCTGGGCGATCTCACGCACCAGGCGCTGGAAGGGCAGCTTCCTGATGAGTAGCTCTGTGCTCTTCTGGTAACGACGGATCTCACGAAGGGCGACGGTTCCGGGCCTGTAACGATGGGGCTTCTTGACACCACCGGTGGCTGGGGCGGACTTGCGAGCTGCCTTGGTGGCAAGCTGCTTCCGTGGAGCCTTGCCTCCAGTGGACTTGCGGGCAGTCTGTTTAGTACGGGCCATCTCGACGACGAAATAGTCAATACGGGCGGCCCGGTTGTTGTTGTTGTTGTATAGATTGTCGGACCGTAGTCCGACACGGGCCTTTGCCTATAGGCGGCCCGTTTGGTGGTTCCGGCTGGAGCTCCAGGAGCAGCCAGACCGGATTGGGATTGGAGGTGGTCCCACCTGCAGATTGGAGGGATACTGCAGGTTGCAAGTGTGAGCGGACCCCCGATCAGTGGACGCTTACCACCAGCCCCCACTCTTGGACGTGGTCAGCTTCGGAGTGGCGCGCCCCCCGAACTGGGGTCCGCACTTGCTGGGAGAGGATGCTTTCTAAGCTATCTGGGTGGTGGGTATCGTGTGATGACCCGGAGTAGGTGGTGAATGTGGTCTGTATGGGCCTTTCGGGTTAGAGTGGCCGCTGGTGTTGTGTGTGTTTCTTGGGAGATTTGAGTTCTGTCTCGGAGGCTTTGTGTGACCTCGCAATCGAGGAGATAGTGTTCAAGTGGGTTGGCTGCTGGCTCCTGACAGTAGGTGCATTCCGTGACGTCATTTCCGATCATCTGCCAGGAGCACTTGTACCCTAGTCGTAGTCGGTGAAGGCTGACTTGGGTTTGTCTTGGAGTTTTCTTGTCTGCGAAAGGTGGTTCCCCTTTTGTGGCCGCCAGGTACCATTTGGCTGATTGGGAACCAGCGTTGAGTGCGTGAAGGAAGCTCTTTTTGATGTGGAGCTTGGTAGTCTTTCTGAGGTGATTCTTGATCTGTTGCACACTTGCTGGAACTTGGATGTGTACGCTACTGGAGCGTGTAGCTGCCTTGGCTGCTTCGTCTGCCACGTCGTTTCCTCCGATCCCTACATGACTGGGAATCCAGTGTAAGACGACTGGTCGGTTTTGGCTTTGGAATTCCTGTAGCTGCGCGAGGATCGAGGTGATGATGTGGACGTTGTCTCTTGGTTGACTGTGTTGCAGCGCCTGCATGGCCGATTTCGAGTCCGTGTGAATTATGACGGACTTGTTGTGTTGTGTTGCAGCGTGTTGTAGGGCCTTTGAGATTGCTACCAGTTCTGTTTGTAGGGTGGAGCAGTCGTTGGAAAGTCTCCATTGGAGGGTCTGACCTTGGGTGTAGAAGGCCGCTCCGGATCTATGATGTTTTGGGTCCACCGAGCCGTCTGTGAAGTATGATGCTGCATCAGCCGGTGTCTCGGTGGCTATGGCTTGGAGAGATATTTTTTTGAGGTCCTCCTTCTGGAGGTTGGCTTTACTGTCGCCGAGGTCGGTGAATTTGAGTGTGGCTGGTGGAGGGCTCCATGGTGGAGGAACAGTGTATCCATTGTCTCGTGTGTCTTGGTTGTTCT
This sequence comes from Homarus americanus, assembly GCF_018991925.1. NCBI lineage: Eukaryota > Metazoa > Arthropoda > Malacostraca > Decapoda > Nephropidae > Homarus > Homarus americanus. Next base: position 18,130 of record NW_024739391.1, on the reverse strand, counting down.
TGACGAGTGTTTCTGCTTGCAGGTGTCGGATGACCTCGCTTGCCTCGTGCGACCAGGTGGCCCCTCGCACTCTGTGGTCGAGGTGGAGGGAGGCACTGATTCGAATCTTGGCAGCTGTGGGCTTGTCTGCTCTGCAGATTTTGGCGAGGAGACCGGCTGTCACCTGCTTGACTCGTACTGCCAGGGGTGGTAGCTCGGTTTCCATTTGCAGATTGCAGATTCTGGTCCACATGGGTGCTCCGAGCATGGTCCTGAGAGCATTGTTTTGAATGACTTCTAGCTTAGCTATTTGGTCTTCTCTCAGTCCAATGAGTGCTGGAGCACTGTAATCTACCAGCGATCTGATGGCGGCTGTGTAGTAGGCTTTGAGCACATGAAGGTTTGCTCCTGCGGATTTGCTGGTGAGCGACCTCATTATATTGTGTCTGCTCTTCGTCCTGTGCCTGAGATACTCGAGTTGCGGCTTGAAGGTGAGTTTCTGGTCAAACCAGATTCCAAGACACTGGTGGGCGTTGGTCCAGACTACCGGCGTGTTTTGTATGGAGAGCGTCTTGTCTGGTGTGTCTGTGCAGATGGCCATCGCTTTCGACTTGGCTGGATTTATCTTGAGTCCAAGTCTGTTGCACTCCTCTTCTATAAGTTGGAGTGCGTGTTGCGTGTTGGCTAGTCTGTTCGATCCTCTTACTATAAGCTGTAAGTCGTCTGCATAGCATAGGAGCTTGGCTGTTTGTCTGAAGGGAAGTTTGACTAGATTTTCCATCAGGACGTTGAACAGCATTGGACTGAGGATGCCTCCTTGTGGGGTTCCGTTTTCATGGACCCTGTAGCTTGAGGTTGCTCCCTGAAAGCGTACTCGTGCTTCTCTCTGTGTGAGGTAGTTCTGGATCCACCCCAGCAACCTTCCTTTGACGCCTTTTTTAGCGAGCGTAGTTGTAATGGCCAAGGATTTGCTAGTTCGAAGGCTTTCTCCAGGTCGAGGAAGACCACCAGAGCTGGTTTGTTGTCCACTGTGCTGAGTATCTCGGCGATGTTGTTGCCTGTGCCGGTGTTCTCGGTGTAAGCAAAGATGTGAGGGTGTGGGCTGCCTACTTTCCACTTGAGTCGGTTGAGAGCCATTCTTTCTCCGGTCTTCGCTATGCAGCTGAGAAGGGAGATGGGCCTCGGCTTGTCTGGTTCTCTGGGCTTCGGAATGGGCTGTATATCTGCCTTCTTCCATTCCGGTGGGAGTCTTTGTGCTGTCCACGAAGCATTGATGGCTTGCAGCAGAGCCTCGTGTCCGGCTGTACCGGCATGAGAGAGCATGGAGTAGGTTATCCTGTCGGCCCCTGGAGCTGTATCCTTGCTTCGTTTTAGCGACTTCTGGAGTTCTTGCTGGTTGAATGGTCTGTCAGTGTCATCTTCACTGTTGCAGGCCTCTTGGATCATCTGGAGTCTGACCTGTCGCAGACGCCGTTGTGTCTCCTCCGCCTGTCTCGGGAGGTTCTTCGTTGCTGCTCGGTCAGAGAACAGTTTTGCAAGTCTCTCGGCTTCCTCTTCTGGGTTGGGATGAGTTGGTGGTGGTGGTGTTGCCTTCCCAGATGCCCTTCGGATCTGGGCCCACATCTTGCCAAGGGAGGTGTGCTCGTTCAGTTCGGAGCACCACTTGAGCCAGCTTACGTTTTTAATTTCTTCCTTCTCTTCCCTGGTATCCTTAACTATGACTTGCAGGAGATGTCTGTTTGTTGCCGTGGGATGTCTCCTGTAGTTTCTTCGGGCCATGTTCACTCTGTGGTTGAGTTCTTTCACCCTGGGACAGTAGTACCAGTAATCATTGTACTGTCTTGATGTGGGTTTTGTTTTTGGGATAGCCTCTTCTGCCGCTAGGTGAAACGCCTCGACCAATTGGTGGTGGAGGGTTGTCTCATCCGCGGGTGCTGCGCCGGCCGGCTGTGATTTTTCGCGCCACTTAGCCAGGTGTTTCTTGAAGAGTCCCCAGTCTGCCTTTTGAGTGTTGTATCTCCATCTCGGGGGGGGTGGAGTGGGGAGTTTGTTCACCTTCAGCGTTGTTAGGGTGGCGAAGTGGTCACTGGTCAGCGTGGGGTGTATCTGCCAGGAGGCCGAAGGCTGTAGTGCACTGGAGACGAAGGTTAGATCTAGCCTTCCTCCCCTAGTGTGGGTGGGCTCTCCGGTGTTCAGGAGGCAGATCTCGGGTGTATCTTGAAAGGTGGTGTATAGGTGTAGGCCGTCTTCATTTGTGGGGCTTGCCGAGCTTAGGAAGGGATGATGTGCGTTGAAATCCCCTCCTATGAGTGTGGCGTGGTCAGCGGCCGAAGCAAATAATTGAGTAACCTCCAGTGAGCCCCTTGGGTTCTTGTAGATGTTGTGAACAGTTAATTCCCGTTCTTGGAGGGTTACTTTGACGGCCTGTGTCTCGATGTTTTCCCCACATGGAAATTGCTGCGTGACATCGGCGGAGGGTATGCTTGACTTGACCAAGATCATACATCCTCTTGTTGACGCCTGCGTGAAATGCCTCCTGTATGTCTTGTAACCGCTGAATTTGAAACAGTGGTGTTCTTGTAGAAGTGTTTCTTGTAGGAGTATGATGTCAAGCTTGTCCTTGGCTGCTGCTTCTTGTAGGAGGTGTTTCTTGTTTTTGATGCCCTGAGCATTCCATGTTAGGATGTTCAGGGTGCTGACGTTTTCCACCACTGTTTCATCGGGGACTTCTGGTGGTCCTCGATGGAGATGTCCAAGTTCGATTCCAACTGAATCAGGTCCATGTCTTCGTGTTCTGTGGTTTTTGCCTTCTGGGCCGTGGTTCGGTTCAGGGGAGTTGAAACGTCCAGTTTCTTTCTGGGAGCTGTCGGTATCTTGGGAGCTGTCGGTGTCTTGGGTTCTCTGGTGGCCTTCTTCGGTGTAGAGTGTACCTCGGCTGTTACTCGTGTGCGGACCGGCGTGGCTTCCTCCACTGAGGTGGCTGGAGCTGTGGCGACTTGCCCGAGGACGCTCCCCATGAGTATTTGGAGCTGTGTGGGTTGGATCTTGTGGCCCAGTAGTCCGGCTAGGCCCTCCGCGAAGGTCGTCAGTACATTGGCTAGGTCTGATATGTGTATCATTCCTTCTGGTGCCTTGGTGTGTGCTTCTTTTGTCTTTCTCGTGGTTGTCGTTCTCTGCTGCTTGGGTGGCTGAGGTGTGGCTGTAGTGAGGCCAGGAACTGGGCTGCACTTTGGGTGTTGACTGGCTGAGGAGGTTGTCTTTGTTGTTTGGGCCTTTGGGTTCCCCACACGAAGGTACTTGGTGGGGCTGGTGTGTAGGCGGTGGGGGCCGGTCTTGCTGCTGGTCGGTTTGCCTGGACCCTCTTTGTTCTCTCGGAGCATCCAGGATTCCAGGCGTGGTGTTTGCCCCCGCAGTTGGCACACTTGGGGGCAATTTTTTCCCCATTTTTCAGCTTGGTGAGGCAGGAGTGTGTGCCGTGCTTCTGTGCGCAGACTGCGCAGATTTCCTTGTACGTGCACCTTGTCTGATGGTGCCCGTATTTCTGGCATCTGAAGCATCGCAGGGGCTCTGGGACGAAGGGCCTCACTTCGTAGATCCCCCAGGTTTTGAGGTCTATGGTGCTGGGGGGTGAGCCGTAGTGCGTTATGAGCACTTGTTTCGTGGTGGCCGTCTTGTCGGACAGGGGAGAGCATCTCTCGGCTTTTAGGATCTTCGGGTGGTTCTCCAGGGGTTCGAGAGGTAGTTCCTTTGGGTACCGGAGGACTACCGACTTCATCAGTTTCTGGGCGGGGTCTAGCTTGGTTGAAGTGATGGTGGTGGTGTTTTGTAGGTAAGTGTCGAGGGTGGTGGCGGAGTTCTTGTCTTTGGGGTGAACGATCATCTCCCCCTTTAGGTTGGGCCGCACTGAGAACTTGGCCAGTGGGTTTTGCTTTTCCATCTCTGTGACGGCGGCATATGTTGTTTTTGCGTCCGTTTTCGTGATCCGGAATTTTGGCAGTGTCGTTGGAGGTGAGCTGGTGGTGGTGATGGGTGCCTTGGGGGCTGCTTGACGGCAATCGTTTCCCGAAAAGGCACGTCGGCGTTTCTTATTTTCTACCTTCGTCCAGTTGTCCTCAGTAGCGGTAGCAGTGGTGGTGGTGGTGGAGGTGGTGGTGGTGGTGGAGTTGTTGGAGGTGGTGGCAGAGTTCCTACTTTTCAGGGCTTCGTTGAAGGCGCGTAACTGGTCTGCTTTCTCTGTGCGAAGCCTGTCGTGGTTCGGGTCGTCAGGTTGGCGGTTCAGGCGGGGATCGCGGTTAGGAGGGCGTACGCGCTCCATAACCGGGTTGTTGTTGTTGTTGTTGTTGTTGTTTTTTTTTTAGATCCTACCTATTCCGGTTGAGTAAATAGCAAAGGAATTACAGCACTCCCCACTAGCTGGTGGTCGTAGAGTGGTTCCTGAGCTTCTCTCACGGAGCCCCGATTGGGGAAGCCTACTTCCTAGTGTATGTGACTGCTCACTTATAGACGTGAGCTAAGTGTGCCTATTTGGGAAGGATAAGGATTGCTACCCTCTTTCCAGGTGGACCCGCACGATCACGGTTTTCCTGGAAAGACTCGGCTGGGGAGGGTTTTGCTCCGACCCCCTTTCGTGTTCACAATCTCCTGGGAGGGAGGTGAACAGTTACAGGGGGGACCGCAGGACGAATACACTTTTGAGGGTGCAGGTCCCTAGGCCAGAGCGAAAAAGGAAAAATAGTAGTAGAAGGAAAAGAGCTCAAACCACGCCGGGAATATCGCGCTATAACTGCTCTCCAGCTGGAGTGTGGGTCACTCACACCACCAGTGGGGAGGGCAAGCTAATGCTCGATAAACCGAGAACGCTCGTGAGTTGTTGTGGGCGATGACAGTCGTGGGTGGTCCGGTCCGGGAAGATGGCCAACAATGGCGGGAACAAGGGAGCCGGTCAATGGTACAGGGCGGTCTTCAGAGTTCCGGGTCCAGCAGGAGGTCTTGTTGAGAGGTCTTCTTCGTTCAGGAGCGATGTGATGAGTGGGGCGGCCCGGCAGGCGGGCGGGCTTATATACAGACATTCTCCACCTCAGTGGCCACCTCATTGGCCACGAGTGCCGCATGCGTCATCCGCAAGCTACGCCCCACCTCCAAGAGGGAGGGACGGCCTTGGATGAACGATACTACCGCTGCGTCCACAGCACGCCACCTACTCCCACCAAACCGTGGGCGAAGCTGTCCGACACCACTGCCCTCATCGGACACCACTCCACCCTACCCAAGGAAGCTCAACTGGCGTGGGTAACTATGCCAGTCAAGCCCTACTGCAGACCGAAACGGTGTTACAAATGCCAGCACTATGGACACACTGTAAACAAGTGTGAGGCGCAGGAAGACACCTGCTCCATGTGTGGCAGCCCTGGACACCGCTACACGGCCTGCCCCAACACAGAGAAAAAATGCGTTGCCTGTGGTGGCCCACACTCCTCCGCCGACCGGACCTGCCCCAGATGGAAGGAGGAATGCAGGGTAGCCAAGGCTCGTCTTGAGAAAAAACTGAGCTACAAAGAGGCCCTCCTTGCTGTACGCTCCCAAGAAAAGAAAAAACCAGCAGTAAAGAAAAACCAAGAAAAGAAAACCCAACAGAAGCAGCCCACCACACAGAACCAAGAACACCACGTGGCCCGTGGTGCTGAAGCCCACGCGGCCAGTGGTGCTGAAGCCCACGTGGTCAACCTCTCCCTCTCTGAATTCTTCCACACCTATGAGGACTTAAAATACGAGGAGGAAGACGAACAAGAAGACCCAAACACAAACGAATGGACAATTCAAGAGAGCAAGAAGAGAAGGAGAGAGAGAAGAAAATCGACATCAAGCTAAGAAGACCAAGACATCCCCTCCACACAAGAAACCAAAACACAATCAAGCCGACCAAGCACTGAACATCCATTGCCCAACCCAACACGCACCTGACGCCTGACCTGACGCTTGACCTGACGCTTGACCTGACGCTAGCCTGGCCTTGTCTTGTCGCCTCCCTGCCGCGTCCAGCCGGGTTGTTGCTGCTGCCCCCATCTTATAATCCCTCACGCAAGCGGTGTTTAGCCACTGCATCTGTTCTCTCCTCCTAAAATTCACTTCAATCCTCCCTTTATTCTTCTCCTGAACCTCCTTCCCCCCTGTCACTAGCATTTTTCGATTCGATTCGGCGAAGCCACACCAGGACCACCTGTAGTAGCAACCACAACAACATGACTGGACGAGGCAAAGGAGGCAAGGGACTTGGAAAGGGTGGCGCCAAGCGTCATCGTAAGGTGCTTCGTGACAACATCCAGGGTATCACCAAGCCCGCCATTCGTCGTCTAGCTCGGCGTGGAGGTGTTAAACGTATATCCGGCCTCATCTACGAGGAGACCCGCGGCGTCCTCAAGGTGTTTCTGGAGAACGTCATCCGTGACGCCGTCACCTACACCGAGCACGCAAAAAGGAAGACCGTCACCGCCATGGATGTGGTGTATGCCCTGAAACGGCAGGGCCGCACCCTTTATGGTTTTGGTGGTTAATCAACCTGATGGACGGGCGCACACCACCACCACCACCACGACAAACAAATATACGGACCTAATTTTAGGTCCACATTTAAATCGCTAAAGAGTTGGTTAGACACTGAGTAAATCGTTGAAAATATATCCAATAACATGATCCTCTCTAATTCTGGACTTGTGGTATGAGTATAGGTTGTGTGTGAACGTGTTGGAACCACTTCCTAATAATTGTCAGTCAGTCAGTCAGTCAACATTCACCTAACCTCCAGGTACCTCACCTAACTTCCTGTAGCGTCACCGAACCTCACGAAATGTAACCCAATGTAGTTTATAATCTATCCTAACATGACATAACATAACCACGCACTATATTACTTCGGTAAGAGTAATGAGTTTTAATACGCAAAGTTGCAGTTATCATTCATTACATACATACATACATACATACATACATACATAACATGCTAGTGGCAGGGGGGATTGAAGTGAATTTTAGGAGGATAGAATAGGTGCAGTGGCTAAACAGCGCTTGCGTGAGGGACTTTAAGCAGCAACTCGCCTGGATGCGGCAGGATAGAGTCAGGTCAAGCGTCCGGTGCATGTTGGGTTCCGCCATGGTTTCTCAGTGTTTGGTCGGCTTGATTGTGTGTGTTGTTTTGTTGTTTGGAGGAAATGTCTTGGTATTCTTCTTCTTAGCTTGAAGTTGATTTTCTTCTAACTCTTCTCCTCTTGTTGTTCGTCTTCCTCGTGTCTGCTATCATTCTGTAAAGACCCTATATATGTATGTAGGTATGAGTGAGTAACAGTTGCCGGTTACAGTGATACTTCATATTCGCTGGTGTTGTACTGTATGGCTTCGGTATTTCTTAATATACAAACGGCACCGTTAGGGGATTGAGGTATTTAAAAACCAGCCTACATTACTTATATATAGAAATAAATAATGTGGCTTGGACAATAATGACGACTACTCTCTCCTACCTTCCCCAAACAAGGGCTTTTCGAAAGTATACATTGGACACAAATGACTTAGTACATCATACATTGGTGGTTTAACAAAAGCCCTCATTAGAGAAGGTGAAGGAGCACACAGTGAACATACAGATTAATGTTTGCACGCGTAGATCATGTAAGGTGAGATGTTAAACACCAGACACGTAGTGTAGTAACTCCCTCACAGATGGCGTTATGAGGGGCCTGATGATGTAGCAGTTACCTCACAGATGGTGTTATGAGGAACTTCACATGATGATGCTGTAGCAAAACATTCACTACGTGGTGTCGTAGCATCTTGGGGACACCACGTGGTCGACATGACTCACTCATTCAAGTGGGTGAGGTGTGGTCCCAGGCCTCTCTATCGTGGAGTCTCAGGGGAAGTATAACTGGGTACCTGGGACCTCACTGTGTGAAGGTGGTTAGCTAGCTTGGGTAAGACTCAACTGCCGAGTTGTTTTTCACTGAGTTTTCACTGAGTTAAGCACTGTTCACCACTATTCATCACTGGTTCCATTCCTTTGCCAAATGAGATAGTACCTTATGGCAAGAACTTGTTGATAGTCCGGTGGGGAGGAGGGTTCAGGGGAGTGAGTTGGTATAGGCCAACATATAAATAATAATAATAATAATATTTAACGGGTTTATTGAAAGAGCTTGGCAAGCCAGAAGGCTGAAAATATACAGTTACATATTTGGGGAAATGGGTTACGGAATTACAAATAATATGTCGAAGATACCTGACTAGATCTTAGGTGGTAGTAGGAGCCGGTGTCGGGGATGGTGTAGAAGCTTCTTACCAAATTTGCAGATGAGGTCGTGGTGATGGTCAGTGAGAGTCTAAAGGGTCAGTGTGTTGAGCGCTTCTTGATATGTGGAGTAGGAAGGGTAGAGAATAATCTTGCATGGCCTCTTTTGCACTTTTTCGAGGTGTTTACGTTGTGTGGCATTTAGGGAGGAAGACCAGGTGGAGGAGGCATAGGTGAGCTTGGGAAGTATGAATGTTGTGTAAACACTGAGGAGCTCATGTGCAGGACCACCGAGGGACTTGAGTCGGCGTAGGAGGTGGAGACGGAAACTGGAGGATTTGATAACTTCACTGACGTGTGGTTTCTAATTTAGTTTGTTGTCTATATGTATGTGTGTGTGTGTGTGTGTGTGTGTGTGTGTGTGTGTGTGTGTGTGTGTATACTACTGTACTTTTTAGATCCTCCTACGCAACCTAACCTATTATAGTTAAGTATAGTAGGCTATACACTATTTTGTTAGAATGTGTTATAAAATGAAATTGCATGTTATTATTATTAATATTATTATTATTAATATTATTATTATTATTATTAGTAGTAGTATTATTATTATTATTATTATTGTTATTATTATTACATGCTAATATAATACTAAGTTGCCCGCCAGATTTCCTCAGAGATGGGAGGAGCACATTGGCGGCGGTGTTGTTTATACTCCGCCCGATTACTGATTCCTATTCACCGAGCCAGAGCTGGCGGGCGGCGTGTTATGTGCCACGTTTTGTTTACCATTGGGCGTACCGCTCAGCTGGGGAGTAGGAGATTTCATAAAAAGAAAGTTTGAGTGGAGAGCACACCTTTTCCTTCACATACAGTTATCTTAGACCATCTACTAGTATAATAGTTTGCACAAAAATACTCTACACTCTTTCTAGGTTATTGCTATGTTTTTTTTGTTTTTTTTTGACTTCTCATCAGATTGTGCATTCAACTAATATACACTATTAGTGTGTTTATTATTATGTTTTATAGTATTATTTCGTATAATATTGGGTAACACAATTAGAGTCACTAGTATAGTATATTATTGGGGTTTATAGCAGTTTGTGGTCTAATAGTATCATGCTTTATGAGTGGTGTTCTATGTAGTGATGATTAGGCAATAAAATATGCTTTTGGGGTTTATAGCAGTTTTTGTGGTCTACTAGTATCATGCTTTATGGGTGGTGTTCTATGTAGTGATGATTAGGCCATAAAATATGCTTTTGGTTTATTGCTAACAAAATATACTTTGCTCTACCGCTGTAGTGCAAAACATGGTGAAACTTACATACACCGTTAATAAAGTATTGATGGAAGAAGAAGAAGAAGAAGAAGAAGAAGAAGAAGAAGAAGAAGAAGAAGAAGAAGAAGAAGAAGAAGAAGAAGAAGAAGAAGAAGAAGAAGAAGAAGAAGAAGAAGAAGAAGAAGAAGAAGAAGAAGAAGAAGAAGAAGAAGAAGAAGAAGAAGAAAAAGAAGAAGAAGAAGAAGAAGAAGAAGAAGAAGAAGAAGAAGAAGAAGAAGAAGAAGAAGAAGAAGAAGTACGAGGAAGAATTGTGGAGGGAATGAACAGTGAGACAATGTAAAGCCTCCGGGATGGCGGCAGCGTTTCTGTTATTAATATATAATAAGACAATAGGAAAATATGTTGTTGTCTCTACCTGTATTATTACCTTTGCGATAGCATGGTTCAATTTTGGGAGGACAGAGGAAGGAGCAGGAGGTTAGGAAGGGAGAGATAGTGTCTGTGATCCTCGGGTCACCACTCCTCGGATTGTGTCAGTTCAAGTTTAGAAGCTCCAACAACTTTCCCTGAATACGAATTCGCAACCTTTCGATTTACAACAGGTACCTACTTACTGCTACAGTAGGTAGGTGAACAGGGACCAAGGGGGCTAGGAATAGTGTCCAAACAACTTGCTCCTGCCTGCCTGTGTGATGTAGTCGTGGCCAGAATTAGGTTAGGATACAGACACATCTGGCAAGTTAGTCACGCTGTACCCATACCGGAACACTCAGCATGTAAACTTGGTGATACACCTTTAAAGCACTATATTATTGAATGTGACACTGTCAAAGACTTCAGGCCACCTCACTTATTGTATCTTGAACTATGTCATTACTTCATTGAGGACATTACATTCTTGCTCTCTATCCCAAATTGGCTAGCTAGCCCACACTGATTAGTCTACAATTACAATATGACTCCAATGTATGCTGCTGGTAAATGTGTACTGTCAATGAACCAGAGTGAAAATAAGGTCGCCTCCCTTGCTGCTGCTGCTGCTTCTGCGCCCTTCTAAGTCCCGTTTAAGTCCCCCACCCCAGGCCCCCGCAGTACCCCTTCACATCTACACCATTCAAAAACATTTACACTCAATTTGCACAGAGTGTTATCCTGCAAAACGTTGATGTCGTATATTTCTCTCTTTAAGTGATATCCTGTGGCTCCGAAAGGAGCCTGTTTGGTTAGGTTGTCTTGTGTGAACGAACCTTGGGTTCTTATTTCTTCTCTGTCTTCTTGGGGAGGAGCACAGCTTGGATGTTAGGAAGGACACCCCCTTGGGCAATGGTGACTCCAGACAGGAGCTTGTTCAGCTCCTCGTCATTGCGAATGGCAAGCTGAAGATGACGTGGGATAATGCGGGTCTTCTTGTTGTCGCGGGCGGCGTTACCGGCCAGCTCGAGCACTTCTGCTGCCAGGTACTCCATGACGGCTGCAAGGTACACAGGGGCACCTGCACCAACGCGCTCAGCATAGTTGCCCTTACGCAAGAGACGGTGGATTCTACCCACGGGGAACTGGAGTCCGGCCCTGCTAGAACGGGACTTTGACTTGCCCTTCACTTTGCCTCCCTTGCCGCGTCCTGACATGTTGCTGCTGCTGCTTTTCGTGATAGGAGTTAAATTTCCGCCCGCCACCTTGGTCTTTTATACCAAGCTCAGGATCAGGCCAGGTGGCCGTCTCGCGGACCCAACCAATGTAAGAGAGCCGTAGCTGCAGCCAGTCTGATCCTGAGCGGCCCGCTCGGTATATAAGGAAAAGTTAGTCGGGCCAGTTTTCAATTCTCTCGCTCCGCGCCACGAGTAACTGTGCCGCCATGCCTCCCAAAACTTCCGGAAAGGCTGCCAAGAAGGCTGGAAAGGCCCAGAAGGCCATTGCCAAGGGTGACAAGAAGAAGAAGCGCAGGAGGAAGGAAAGCTACAGCATCTACATCTACAAGGTACTGAAGCAAGTGCACCCCGACACAGGAGTCTCCTCCAAAGCTATGTCCATCATGAACTCTTTCGTGAACGACATCTTCGAGCGCATCGCTGCCGAGGCTTCCCGCCTGGCGCACTACAACAAACGCTCCACCATTACAAGTCGGGAAATCCAGACAGCTGTCCGACTCTTGCTGCCCGGTGAACTGGCCAAGCATGCCGTGTCTGAGGGCACCAAGGCTGTCACCAAGTACACCTCTTCCAAGTAAGAGGTTACTTGTGCACAACAAACACGCCATCCCACTACTACAACTTAATCGGCTCCATCGGAGCCACAGTTACATGTTAAAGAGACAGTTACCGACAGTGATATATTGAGAGGGAAATAAATAAAAAAAAAATTATAATAATCTGCATTCTCTATTGGCGTAGAAACCGGACTAAATCGAAACATAATAAATAAATAAATAAATTCTGCGTGGAGTAGTTGTACACCCACTGCAAAGTGACATACATGGAGTGTGTTTGGGCTTCATTTCTTGTTTGCAGCACGCCTATTTCATGTAAACAATTTTTTTTTTTTTTTTTATTGTATGTTCTTTTATTTTATTTATTTATTTACTTACTTATTCTTTATATATTTATTTGTTACTAGCTCTTGTTTGTTGCACCCACCCACCTCCCGAATTGATGACCTACTATACAATCGTACCTCCACGAATGTTACCAACTTACCGTTAGGCGATTTGGGTAACCGAAATTAACGCTCTCCGACCACCAACCATTTAGATTGTCATGAAAATTATCTTCAGAACAGTTCTTTGGCCCTGAGAAGGGCCGAGTTATAGATGTCTGGTAGGTTTTGTTGTGCTTTTTGTTTTTCCCCAAGGAAGAGGACTTAAGCACGCTCTCCGCGGATGCGCCGGGCCAGCTGGATGTCCTTGGGCATGATGGTAACGCGCTTGGCGTGAATGGCACACAGGTTGGTGTCCTCGAAAAGACCCACCAGGTAAGCCTCAGAGGCTTCCTGCAGAGCCATGACGGCAGACGACTGGAAGCGCAGGTCAGTCTTGAAATCCTGGGCGATCTCACGCACCAGGCGCTGGAAGGGCAGCTTCCTGATGAGTAGCTCTGTGCTCTTCTGGTAACGACGGATCTCACGAAGGGCGACGGTTCCGGGCCTGTAACGATGGGGCTTCTTGACACCACCGGTGGCTGGGGCGGACTTGCGAGCTGCCTTGGTGGCAAGCTGCTTCCGTGGAGCCTTGCCTCCAGTGGACTTGCGGGCAGTCTGTTTAGTACGGGCCATCTCGACGACGAAATAGTCAATACGGGCGGCCCGGTTGTTGTTGTTGTTGTATAGATTGTCGGACCGTAGTCCGACACGGGCCTTTGCCTATAGGCGGCCCGTTTGGTGGTTCCGGCTGGAGCTCCAGGAGCAGCCAGACCGGATTGGGATTGGAGGTGGTCCCACCTGCAGATTGGAGGGATACTGCAGGTTGCAAGTGTGAGCGGACCCCCGATCAGTGGACGCTTACCACCGGCCCCCACTCTTGGACGTGGTCAGCCTCGGAGTGGCGCGCCCCCCGAACTGGGGTCCGCACTTGCTGGGAGAGGATGCTTTCTAAGCTATCTGGGTGGTGGGTATCGTGTGATGACCCGGAGTAGGTGGTGAATGTGGTCTGTATGGGCCTTTCGGGTTAGAGTGGCCGCTGGTGTTGTGTGTGTTTCTTGGGAGATTTGAGTTCTGTTTCGGAGGCTTTGTGTGACCTCGCAATCGAGGAGATAGTGTTCAAGTGGGTTGGCTGCTGGCTCCTGACAGTAGGTGCATTCCGTGACGTCATTTCCGATCATCTGCCAGGAGCACTTGTACCCTAGTCGTAGTCGGTGAAGGCTGACTTGGGTTTGTCTTGGAGTTTTCTTGTCTGCGAAAGGTGGTTCCCCTTTTGTGGCCGCCAGGTACCATTTGGCTGATTGGGAACCAGCGTTGAGTGCATGAAGGAAGCTCTTTTTGATGTGGAGCTTGGTAGTCTTTCTGAGGTGATTCTTGATCTGTTGCACACTTGCTGGAACTTGGATGTGTACGCTACTGGAACGTGTAGCTGCCTTGGCTGCTTCGTCTGCCACGTCGTTTCCTCCGATCCCTACATGACTGGGAATCCAGTGTAAGACGACTGGTCGGTTTTGGCTTTGGAATTCCTGTAGCTGCGCGAGGATCGAGGTGATGATGTGGACGTTGTCTCTTGGTTGACTGTGTTGCAGCGCTTGCATGGCCGATTTCGAGTCCGTGTGAATTATGACGGACTTGTTGTGTTGTGTTGCAGCGTGTTGTAGGGCCTTTGAGATTGCTACCAGTTCTGTTTGTAGGGTGGAGCAGTCGTTGGAAAGTCTCCATTTGAGGGTCTGACCTTGGGTGTAGAGGGCCGCTCCGGATCTGTGATGTTTTGGGTCCACCGAGCCGTCTGTGAAGTATGATGCTGCATCAGCCGGTGTCTCTGTGGCTATGGCTTGGAGAGATATTTTTTGGAGGTCCTCCTTCTGGAGGTTGGCTTTACTATCGCCGAGGTCGGTGAATTTGAGTGTGGCTGGTGGAGGGCTCCATGGTGGAGGAACAGTGTAACCATTGTCTCGTGTGTCTTGGTTGTTCTTGACGAGTGTTTCTGCTTGCAGGTGTCGGATGACCTCGCTTGCCTCGTGCGACCAGGTGGCCCCTCGCACTCTGTGGTCGAGGTGGAGGGAGGCACTGATTCGAATCTTGGCAACTGTGGGCTTGTCTGCTCTACAGATTTTGGCGAGGAGACCGGCTGTCACCTGCTTGACCCGTACTGCCAGGGGTGGTAGCTCGGTTTCCATTTGCAGATTGCAAATTCTGGTCCACATGGGTGCTCCGAGCATGGTCCTGAGAGCATTGTTTTGAATGACTTCTAGCTTAGCTATTTGGTCTTCTCTCAGTCCAATGAGTGCTGGAGCACTGTAATCTACCAGCGATCTGATGGCGGCTGTGTAGTAGGCTTTGAGCACATGAAGGTTTGCTCCTGCGGATTTGCTGGTGAGCGACCTCATTATATTGTGTCTGCTCTTCGTCCTGTGCCTGAGATACTCGAGTTGCGGCTTGAAGGTGAGTTTCTGGTCAAACCAGATTCCAAGACACTGGTGGGCGTTGGTCCAGACTACCGGCGTGTTTTATATGGAGAGCATCTTGTCTGGTGTGTCTGCAGATGGCCATCGCTTTCGACTTGGCTGGATTTATCTTGAGTCCAAGTCTGTTGCACTCCTCTTCTATAAGTTGGAGTGCGTGTTGCGTGTTGGCTAGTCTGTTCGATCCTCTTACTATGAGCTGTAAGTCGTCCGCATAGCATAGGAGCTTGGCTGTTTGTCTGAAGGGAAGTTTGACTAGATTTTCCATCAGGACATTGAACAGCATTGGACTGAGGATGCCTCCTTGTGGGGTTCCGTTTTCGTGGACCCTGTAGCTTGAGGTTGCTCCTTACCGTGTCGAGGTCGAGGAAGACCACCAGAGCTGGTTTGTTGTCCACTGTGCTGAGTATCTCGGCGATGTTGTTGCCTGTGCCGGTGTTCTCGGTGTAAGCAAAGATGTGAGGGTGTGGGCTGCCTACTTTCCACTTGAGTCGGTTGAGCGCCATTCTTTCTCCGGTCTTCGCTATGCAGCTGAGAAGGGAGATGGGCCTCGGCTTGTCTGGTTCTCTGGGCTTCGGAATGGGCTGTATATCTGCCTTCTTCCATTCCGGTGGGAGTCTTTGTGCTGTCCACGCAGCATTGATGGCTTGCAGCAGAGCCTCGTGTCCGGCTGTACCGGCATGAGAGAGCATGGAGTAGGTTATCCTGTCGGCCCCTGGAGCTGTATCCTTGCTTCGTTTTAGCGACTTCTGGAGTTCTTGCTGGTTGAATGGTCTGTCAGTGTCATCTTCACTGCTGCAGGCCTCTTCGATCATCTGGAGTCTGACCTGTCGCAGACGCCGTTGTGTCTCCTCCGCCTGTCTCGGGAGGTTCTTCGTTGCTGCTCGGTCAGAGAACAGTTTTGCAAGTCTCTCGGCTTCCTCTTCTGGGTTGGGATGAGTTGGTGGTGGTGGTGTTGCCTTCCCAGATGCCCTTCGGATCTGGGCCCACATCTTGCCAAGGGAGGTGTGCTCGTTCAGTTCGGAGCACCACTTGAGCCAGCTTACGTTTTTTATTTCTTCCTTCTCTTCCCTGGTATCCTTAACTATGACTTGCAGGAGATGTCTGTTTGTTGCCGTGGGATGTCTCCTGTAGTTTCTTCTGGCCATGTTCACTCTGTGGTTGAGTTCTTTCACCCTGGGACAGTAGTACCAGTAATCATTGTACTGTCTTGATGTGGGTTTTGTTTTTGGGATAGCCTCTTCTGCCGCTAGGTGAAACGCCTCGACCAATTGGTGGTGGAGGGTTGTCTCATCCGCGGGTGCTGCGCCGGCTGGCTGTGATTTTTCGCGCCACTTAGCCAGGTGTTTCTTGAAGAGTCCCCAGTCTGCCTTTTGAGTGTTGTATCTCCATCTCGGGGGGGGTGGAGTGGGGAGTTTGTTCACCTTCAGCGTTGTTAGGGTGGCGAAGTGGTCACTGGTCAGCGTGGGGTGTATCTGCCAGGAGGCCAAAGGCTGTAGTGCACTGGAGACGAAGGTTAGATCTAGCCTTCCTCCCCTAGTGTGGGTGGGCTCTCCGGTGTTCAGGAGGCAGATCTCGGGTGTATCTTGAAAGGTGGTGTATAGGTGTAGGCCGTCTTCATTTGTGGGGCTTGCCGAGCTTAGGAAGGGATGATGTGCGTTGAAATCCCCTCCTATGAGTGTGGCGTGGTCAGCGGCCGAAGCAAATAATTGAGTAACCTCCAGTGAGCCCCTTGGGTTCTGGTAGATGTTGTGAACAGTTAATTCCCGTTCTTGGAGGGTTACTTTGACGGCCTGTGTCTCGATGTTTTCCCCACATGGAAATTGCTGCGTGACATCGGCGGAGGGTATGCTTGACTTGACCAAGATCATACATCCTCTTGTTGACGCCTGCGTGAAATGCCTCCTGTATGTCTTGTAACCGCTGAATTTGAAACAGTGGTGTTCTTGTAGAAGTGTTTCTTGTAGGAGTATGATGTCAAGCTTGTCCTTGGCTGCTGCTTCTTGTAGGAGGTGTTTCTTGCTTTTGATGCCCTGAGCATTCCATGTTAGGATGTTCAGGGTGCTGATGTTTTCCACCACTGTTTCATCGGGGACTTCTGGTGGTCCTCGATGGAGATGTCCAAGCTCGATTCCAACTGGATCAGGTTCATATCTTCGTGTTCTGTGGTTTTTGCCTTCTGGGCCGTGGTTCGGTTCAGGGGAGTTGAAACGTCCAGTTTCTTTCTGGGAGCTGTCGGTATCTTGGGAGCTGTTGGTATCTTGGGTTCTCTGGTGGCCTTCTTCGGTGTAGAGTGTACCTCGGCTGTTACTCGTGTGCGGACCGGCGTGGCTTCCTCCACTGAGGTGGCTGGAGCTGTGGCGACTTGCCCGAGGACGCTCCCCATGAGTATTTGGAGCTGTGTGGGTTGGATCTTGTGGCCCAGTAGTCCGGCTAGGCCCTCCGCGAAGGTCGTCAGTACATTGGCTAGGTCTGATATGTGTATCATTCCTTCTGGTGCCTTGGTGTGTGCTTCTTTTGTCTTTCTCGTGGTTGTCGTTCTCTGCTGCTTGGGTGGCTGAGGTGTGGCTGTAGTGAGGCAGGCGGGCGGGCTTATATACAGACATTCTCCACCTCAGTGGCCACCTCATTGGCCACGAGTGCCGCATGCGTCATCCGCAAGCTACGCCCCACCTCCAAGAGGGAGGGACGGCCTTGGATGAACGATACTACCGCTGCGTCCACAGCACGCCACCTACTCCCACCAAACCGGTGGCGGCTGCTGGACCCAGGACCACCATAGAGAGCAGACACGCAGAGCGACGGGGAAGCCGGAGAACAAACAGACACAGCTGATAGGCTAGTTCTGGGACCTCTCCCACCTTCCCACCAACCCTGGAAATCCCAAGCACCTGACTCCATTCTCCTTAACTGACAAATCTGTTGATTCAATCGACACATTGAGACTCTCCTACAGTATCGGACCTCCCTTAGGAACCCCGAATGCTGCTGAGGGGCTTGGTGTGAAGAAAGAGTCAGCAGTAAGTTTTCAGACCTTTTTCTACCACTCTAACCTTTATCTTCCGTGCCGTGAAAGGACCTATTCCCCTGTCAGTTGACGTACAGGGGAGTATTCGTCTGGAAACGCCCTCTGTCCCCACACCTCGCTAGTGCGTGTTTGTGTGAAGGGCGGGAGGTCAGCACAGCCTGCCGATTCGCCTGGGGACCTCTGTGATAGTGCAGGGCCTCCCCTACGTGAGGGGCGCAGGAAATTAGGGACTGTTAGGGGAGATCTCCATAAATCTCCAATTCAAACAGTTAATATGCCTTCAATTAAAATTAAAGTGGACCGTACTATCCAACCGTGCATGGACCTCGCCTCACTTATTTTCCAGCTGACTTTGATCTTCCAAATCCGTTCCTTCACCAATGACGACATTATTAAAATATTTGTACAGAATGGCGAAGACGCCGACCAATTCCACTCCCCAGCATTGAACAAAAAACTAAAAG
>NW_024739390.1:0-3746 GCF_018991925.1 Homarus americanus | reverse complement strand
TATATATATATATATTTATATATATATTTATATATATATATATATATATATATATATATATATATATATATATATATATATATATATATATATATATATATATATATATATATATATATATATATATATATATATATATATATATATATATATATATATATATATAAGATGGTAATGGCAGTGGAAGCGCCCCTTAGTGAGAAATCCCGAACCACCACAAGAGCACTTAAATTTACTAACAAAATGAATTGTCCGTGACCCGTGGAATGATAGCGTCTGTGACTGGGATGAATGAGACACTGTAAACTTTAGACACTTATATTCCCTCCAACACTACAAACACAATCAAATAATGGTACACCAATATGCGCACCTCTTAACTTGAACTTAAAACACTACTCTGGGTAATAAAAGTTATACATGATATTGAAATTATTAGAAACTCAGGCAACAATAAATTTAAAGTATTAAGAAATGATGCTTGCACACATGAAACAGGCCTTAAGGGTTTTCACAGAATAATATCCACCACTGCGGAAGTGGTATAAAAATAAGAAATTATTAATTCCACCATGAATAGGCCTAAAGGGCACTCAATATAATTATGTTACACCAACAGATGCAGGCCTTAAGGGTTTTCAACAAAATAATATCAGTCACTGAGAAAATGGTATTAAAAAATGAGAAATTAATAACTACAATGAATAGGCCCTAAGGGCACTCAACAAAATTATATCAAGCACTGAGAAATGGTATTAAAAAAATAAGAAATTAATAACTCTACAATGAATAGGCCTTAAGGGCACTCAATATAATTATGTTACACCAACAGATGCACACCTCCTAACCTAACTTAAACACTACTCTGGGGAACAAAGGTTATATCAGAGATTGAAACTATATAGAAATATTAAATGCACACAGCATACATTAGTAACTGAAAAAATAGTATTAACTACACACAAATATTGTCACTTATTATAAAGGCGTTACTGAGTCCAATACCCGTGAACCATGCTCCCTAACCTAACACACACACACAGATTCCACCTGCACTCCGTAGTCATTTAAGGCACAACCAACAGGCACCCATAGTTGAAGGCCCAAATCAGCCTTTCTCCACCTTGGAAAGTGTACCTCTAAACTCCACTGACTCTTGGCCCCAGTGTGCGACCCTGTATCACTCAGCTAGCTTCACCTTACCCCCGGTACATCCATAAAGCGGAAGGGAGTGAGCCAATCAGAGCTTGTACAGTTGAGAGAAGCTTTAGCTTCCCGTTAGCAAGAGGGTTTCACTAAGCTGCTTGAGACATGTGGTATTGTGAGCCGAAGTAGAGAAGAGCTGATGACCCCAACGATCATCCCGTCGTCAGCTGGGCACCCAGACGGCTAGATTCCCTCAAGAGATCCTTTGATAACCCGCTAAACAGTGACAGGCCTACACTGATCGGTCCAACGCGACAATCGCCAATCCTCAATCATCAACAGCAGTCTCAAACGGCAGTCAATCTCTCGCAGTCAAGTGGGTGCTGACGGAAACCCTGAAATAAACTCGCTGTTAGCTCTAGTTGACTTTATCACTGCCCTATCTAAACCCTGTCTGAGATCGAATGAGACTTACTTGTTTTACTGCAATAGCGCAGCACAGGTGACTAGACCACGTGACTATTTCTGTGGACGGACGCGCAGGGATGTCCTGCAGGTCCAATCGCTTTCACGTGACTGAGGACCAGCCAGCGTCTCGTCTCTCCAAGGCGCTAGCTTAGGCCTACGTGACATATTTTCCGCCTAACTAATAACTCCTTGGGACACCCAAAACATTATTCAGACTGATAAAGGATCTATAATAATTCCAAATTCAATAATAGTCCCTTAACTTCATGAATTGCATCATTATTAATTCAGGAAATTACATTTAATATCATATAGGCCTAGTTCCACAACCTCTCGCTATGTGCGGGTAGCGCTCCTTTCCCTCAGACGACCTTGAACTCAGTATCGCCAATGGCGCGGCGTTTGAAATTACTCTTAAATTTCTGAATATTACAATCGACCCCCCTAAAAAAAGACAGCACTGTCCTCATGTGCTTAGAAAAACATGGATACGACCCCCCTAAAAAGTTGTTCTAAGAAACTGCATCTCACTCCTTCAACGTGCTAACCGCAGCATTCCCATCTTCTCTTCTCCCCTTCTCTCTCCCGCTAATATATATATATATATATATATTTATATATATATTTATATATATATATATATATATATATATATATATATATATATATATATATATATATATATATATATATATATATTATTGTTGTTAGTACCTCACTTAACGGGGTCAATAAACCCACAGGGTACCGTGTTAAGTGAAAACCGCGCTAAGTGAACAACAGAACATATGGGATTAATTCCAATAGAAACTGGCCCGATCCCCAAACTCCACTTTTTCCCACACAATACCTATGTTCTAGTAAAAATAACATCTTAATTTTATGATATATATAGAAGAGATACACACACACACACATATAAATTGATACACACACATTATTGTTACACATTATTATACAAAACATACACACACATACACACATATACACATAACATATATATGACATATATATATATATATATATATATATATATATATATATATATATATAATATATATATATATATATATATATATATATATATATATATATATATATATATATATATATATATATATATATATATATATATATATATATATATATATATATATATATATATATACAACAAAATGTATGTACAAAAAATAAATGTTAAATGAATTATTTATGGTGCATTAGGGTACTGGTCACTTCAGACACAAAGACGGGCTATAAATAGCCCATCTCCCCCTCTTCTTACAGCTGCTAATGGGAAGCGTCTTGGTAATTAAATTTGATGTTTATTTTCATTGTCTAATTTATCATGTATCAAAGTAATATTACTAAAAATTGTGTAGGTAGTAGGCAGCTACCAAACAGGTAGATACTACCGCCTGGGAAGATATTGGAAGCATAATGTGGTGTCTAATGGTAGACCCTGCTGCCATATGGCATCACAAAAATTGTGACCAAGTCCCAGGTTCAGCGCTGACCTGACTTTCTGCCTCATTTACACACAATTGCAGTTTGAATTGTTCCTCTAACTTTGACAACACAACATACATACAGTATATTATTTCTCACTTTTGATCTTTTTTTACTTTTTGTATTTATTTATGGTTAGTTACTTAAAATAAGGCCAATTCACTTCAAGTAATGGCATCAAATGTTACCAGCTGGTGTAGTGTAAACACTAGTGACGTCACTTAAGCGTCTGTATTTAACTGTCAGTAGTTTCAAGAATTAATGCAGTCATTTACTGAATATTCCTTGTAAAAAAATAAATTTTAAATTAATTATTTATAGGAGATACCGTAAGTATTATTATCAGTAAATATACCGATATGCATTACTGACCACCTCAACGGCTAAAAATAGCCCAATCTCGCGGTCACTTTCCCTTTCTTTTCTCCTCACTGGCAAATAGGGGGGGGGGCATGGGGAGGGGTGTGTGATGATAGCTGTGTTTATTACAGGGGTATAATTCTCTTTTACTGTATGTTAGACAGGTTTATAATACATTTTTATTATTTTAATATACCGGTAATCTTAATTTGAATCCAGCTTGCCAAACGTAAGTTTCAGTATAAAATAATTAGTGGTAAGAC
>NW_024739389.1:0-8130 GCF_018991925.1 Homarus americanus | reverse complement strand
TCGAGTATAACAAACTCCCTGGTCGAGTATAACAAAGTCCCTGATCGAGTATAACAAAGTCCCTGAACGATTATAATTAAAGCCCTGATCGAGTATAACAAGTCCCTGATCGAGTATAACAAAGCCCCTGATTGAGTATAACAAAGTCCCTGATCGAGTATAACAAAGTCGCCTGATCGAGTATAACAAGTCCCTGGTCAAGAATAACAAAGTCCCTGAAGAAGTATAACAAAGGCCCTGATCGAGTATAACAAAGGACCCCAAAAGTCTATAACAATGTCCCTGATCGAGTATAACAAAGCCTGCTCATCGAGTATAACAAAGTCCCCTTATCGAGGATAACAAAGTCCTTGATCGAGTATAACAAAGTCCCCTGATCAGAGTATAACAAATTCTTCTGATCGAGTATAACACAGTCCCTGATCGAGTATAACAAAGGCCTCTGATCGAGTATAACAAAGGCCCCTCAGGAGTATAACAAAGTCCCTGATTGAGTATAACAAAGTCCCTGATCGAGTATAACAAAGTCCCTGATCGAGTATAACAAACAAAGTCCCCTGATCGAGTATGACAAAGTTCCCCTGATAGAGTATAACAAAGCCCCTTATCGGAGTATTAGAAGTAAACAAAGTCCCTAATCGAGTATAACAATAAAGTCCCTGATCGAGTATAACAAAGGCCCCTCATCGAGTATAACAAAGTCCCTAATCGAGTATAACAAAGTCCCTGATCGAAAGGGCAATAAAAGTCCCCGAACGATTATAAATAATGGCTCCTGATCGAGTATATATCAAAGTTCCTGATCGAGTATAACAAAGTCCCTGATCGAGTATAACAAAGTCCCCAGGATCGAGAGAGCAACAACAAAGGCCCCTCATCGAGTTTAACAAAGGCCCTGGATCGAGTATAATGTCCCTGGTCGATATAACAAAGACGCCTGAATTGAGTATAACAATGGCCAATGATCGAGTATAAATAAAGTTCCTGATCGAGTATAACAAAGCCCCTGATCAGAGTATAACAAAGCCCCCTATCTTGAATATCAAAGTCCCCTGATCGAGTATAACAAAGCCCTCATAAAGTATAACAAAGCCCCTGATCGAGTATAACAAAGTCCCCTGGTCGAGTATGCGTAACAAAGTCCCATGATCGAGTATAACAAAGACCCCTGGATCGAGTATAACAAAGTTCCTGATCGAGTATAACAGTTCCCCTGATCGAGTATAAACAAAGTCCCCTTATCGAGAATAACAAAGTCCCCTGATCAAGTATAACAAAGCCCTGGATCAAGTATAACAAAGGCTCCAAATCGAGTATAACAAAGTTCCAGGTCGAGTATAACAAAGTCCCTGATCGAGAAGGCAAAGGCCCCTGATCGAGTAAAAACAGAGGCCCCTTGATCGAGTATAACAAAATCCCTTTGATCGAGTATAACAAAGCCCCCCATCGAGTAAAACAAAGTCCCCTGATCCAGTATAATAAAGTCTCTTTAATCGAGTATAACAAAGGCCTCTTGATCGAGTATACGAAAGGCCCCCATCGAGTATAACAAAGTCCCTGATCGACTATAACAAAGTCCCCTGATCGAGTATATAACAAAGTCCCTGATCGAGTATAACAAAGTCCCCTGATCGAGTATAACAACGCCCCCCATCGAGTATATAACAAAGCCCCTGATCGAGTATATATAACAAAGTCCTTGATCGAAAGATTAAAGTTCCCTGATCTAGTATAAATAGCCCTGATCGAGTATAACAAGTCTCTGATCGGGGACAACAAAGCCCCTGATCGAGTATAACAAAGGCCCTCATCGAGTTTAACAAAGGCCCTCATCGAGTATAACAAAGTCCCCTGATCGTGTATAACAAAGTCCCCTGAACGATTATAACAATGGCCCTGATCGAGTATAACAAAGTTCCTCATCGAGTATAACAAAGCCCTGATCGAGTATAAATAAAGTCCCTGATCGAGTATAACAGCCCTGATCGAGTATAACAAAGGCCCTCGCCATTAGTTTAACAGCGCCCCTGATCGAGTATAAACAAAGTCCCCCTGGTCGAAAGTATATCAAAGACGCCTGAACGAAAGTATACGAAAGGCCAATGATCGAGTATAACAAAGCCCCCTTATCTTGAATAACAAAGTCCCTGATTGAGTAAACAAAGCCCTGATCATATAACAAAAGCCCCCTGATCGAGTATATAACAAAAAACCCTTATCGAAAAAACAAAGTCCCCTGATTGAGTATAACAAAGCCCCCTGATCAAGTATAACAAAGGCCCTGATCATATAACAAAGTCCCTGGTCGAGTATAATCCAAGATCGAGTATAACAGCGCCCCTGATCGAAAGTATAAAGTTCGATCGAAAGTATAACAGCCCCTGATCGAGTATAACAAAGTCCCTTATCGAGAATACCAAAGTCCCTGATCAAGTATATAACAAAGCCCCCTGGATCAAGTATAACAAAGGCTCCAAATCGAGTATAGCAAAGTTCCAGGTCGAGTATAACAAAGTCCCCGATCGAGTATATAACAAAGGCCCTGATCGAGTATTACAGCGCCTCTGATCGCAGTATAACAAAGTCCCTTTGATCGAGTATAACAAAGCCCCTTATCTGCAAACAAAGTCCCCTGATCCAGAATAATAAAGTTCCCTTGATCGAGTATAACAAAGCCCCCTCATCGAATATAACAAAGTCTCCTGATTGAGTATAAATAAAGTCGCCTGATCGAGATATAACAAATGCCCTCATCGAAGCTTAACATAGGCCCCTGATCGGTATAACAAAGTCCCCTGGCCGATATAAAAAGGGCCCTAATGAGTTTAACAGCGTCCTCATCGAGTATACAACAAAGTCCCTGGTTTGAGTATATAACAATCTCCTGGTCGAGTATAACAAAGTCTCCCTGATCGAGTATAACAAAGTCCCCCTAATCGAGTATAACAAAGTCTCCTGATCGAGTATAACAAAGTCCCCTGATTGAGTATAACAAAGGCCCTGATCGAGTATATCAAAGGCCCTCATCGAGTATAACAAAGTCCCTGATCGAGTATAACAAAATCCCCTGATCGAGTGTAACAAAGTCCCTGATCGAGTATAACAAAGTCCCTGATCGATATAACAAAGTCCCTTGATCGAGTATAACAAAGTCCCTGATCGATTATAAATGAAGCCCTCATTGAGTTTAACAGCGTCCTTGATCGAGTATAACAAAGGCCCCTCATCGAGTATAACAAAGTCCTGATCGAGTATAACAAAGTCCCCTGATCGAGTATTACAAAGTCCCTTGATGAGTATAACAAAGTCCCTGATCGTGTATAACAAAGTTCCTCGATCGAGTATAGCAAAGCCCCCCTGATCGAGTATAACAAAGTCCCCTGATCGATTATTATAACAAAAGTCCCTGATCGAGTATAACAGCGCCCTCATCGAGTTTAACAAAGGCCCCTGATCGAGTATAACAAAGTCCCCTGGTCGAGTATAAACTCCCTGGTCGAGTATAACAAAGTCCCCTGATCGAGTATAACAAAGTTCTGAACGATTATACGCGCCCTGATCGAGTATAAATATAGTTCTCTTGATCGAGTATAACAAAGCCCCTGATCGAATATAACAAAGTCCTGATCGAAAGTATAACAAAGGCCCCTCATCGAGTATAACAAAGTCCCCTAATCGAGTATAACAAAGTCCCTGATCGAGTATAACAAAGTCCCCTGAACGATTATAACAATGGCCCCGATCGAGTATATCAAAGTTCCCTGATCGAGTATAACAAAGTCCCCTGATCGAGTATAACAAAGTCCCCAGATCGAGTATAACAAAGGCCCTCATCGAGTTTAACAAAGGCCCCTGATCGAGTATAACAAAGTCCCTGGTCAGTATAACAAAGACGCCTGAACGAAAGTATATAACAATGGCCAATGATCGAGTATAACAAAAGTTCCTGATCGAGTATAACAAAGCCCCTCATCGAGTATAACAAAGCCCCCCCTCATCTTGAATAACAAAGTCCCCTGATCGAGTATAACAAAGCCCCTCATAAAGTATAACAAAGCCCCTGATCGAGAATAATAAACACCCCTTATCGAAAAACAGTCCCTGATCGAGTATAACACAGCCCCCTTATCAAGTATAACAAAGCCCCTGATCGAGCAACAAAGTCCCTTGGTCGAGTATAACAAAGTCCCATGATCGAGTATAACAAAGACCCCTGATCGAGTATATAACAAAGTTCCTGATCGAAAAGGCTAAAGCCCCTGATCGAGTATAACAAAGTCCCCTTATCGAGAATAACAAAGTCCTGATCGGCAGAAACAAAGCCTCCTGATCAAGTATAAATAAAGGCTCCAAATCGAGTATAACAAAGTTCCAGGTCGAGTGGCAACAAAGTCCCCTGATCGAGTATAACAAAGGCCCTGATCGAAAAGTAAAACAGAGGCCCCTGATCGAAAGAGTAACAAAATCCCCATCGAGGATATCAAAGCCCCCTCATCGAGTAAAAACAAAGTCCCCTGATCCAGTATAATAAAGTTCTTTAATCGGTATAACAAAGGCCTCTGATCGAAAGTATAACAAAGGCCCCTCATCGAGTATATAACAAAGTCCCTGATCGACTATAACAAAGTCCCCTGATCGAGTATAAATAAAAATCCCTGATCGAGTATAACAAAGTCCCTGATCGAGTATAACAAAGCCCCTGATCGAGTATAACAAAGCCCCTGATCGAGTATAAACAAAGTTCTTGATCGAAAGTATACCAAAAGTTCTGATCGACAAATAAGTCTCCTGATCGAGTATAAAGGCCCCTCATCGAGTTTAACAAAGGCCCTCATCGAGTATAACAAAGTCCCTGATCGTGTATAACAAAAAGTTCCCGGAACGATTATAACAATGGCCCTGATCGAGTATAACAGTTCCCTGATCGAGTATAACAAAAGCCCCCTGATCGAAAGTATAACAAAAGTCCCTGATCGAGTATAACAAAGTCCCTGATCGTAGTATAACAAAGGCCCCTCATTGAGTTTAACAAAGGCCCCTGATCGAAAGTATAACAAAGTCCCCTGGTCGAGTATAGCAACAAAGACGCCTGAACGAGTATAACAAAGGCCAATGATCGAGGCAACAAAGCCCCCTTATCTTGAATAACAAAGTCCCCTGATCGAGTATAACAAAGTCCCCTGATCGAGTATAACAAAGGCCCCCAATAGAGCTTCTAACAAAGGCCCCTGATCGAGCATAACAAAGTCCCCTGGTCGAGTATAACAAAGACGCCTGAACGAATATAACAAAGCGCCAATGATCAAGTATAACAAAGCCCCTGATCGAAAGAAGTAACAAAAACCCCTTATCGAAAAAAAACAAAGTCCCCTGATCGAGTATAAACAAAGCCCCTTGATCAAGTATAACAAAGGCCCTCGATCGAGTATAACAAAGTCCCTGGTCGAGTATATAACAAAGTCCCATGATCGAGTATAACAGCGCTCCCTGATCGAGAGTGTAACAAAGTTCCCTGATCGAGTATATCAAAGCCCCCTGATCGAGTATAACAAAGTCCCCCTTATCGAGAATACCAAAGTAACCTGGATCAAGTATATAAATAAAAGCCCTGATCAAGTATAACAAAAGGCTCCAAATCGAGTATAGCAAAGTTCCAGGCTTATATATAACAAAGTCCCTGATCGAGTATAAACAAAGGCCCTTGATCGAGTATTACAAAGGCCCTGATCGAGTATATAACAAAGTCCCTTGATCGAGACATAACAAAGCCCCCATTCAGTGCAAAACAAAGTCCCCTGATCCAGTATAATAAAGTTCGGATCGAGTATAACAAAGCCCGCTCATCGAGTATAACAAAGTCCCCTGATCGAGGATAACAAAGTCCTCTGGTCGAGTATAACAAAGACACCTGAACGAGTATAACAAAGGCCCCTGATCGAGTATAACAAAGATCCCTGATCGAGGATAAGAAAGGCCCCTGATCAAGTATAACAAAGGCCCCAGATCGAGTATAACAAAGTCCCCTGATCGGGTATAACAAAGTCCCCTGGACGAGTATAACAAAGGCCCCTTATCGAGTTTAACAAAGGCCCCTCATCGATTATAACAAAGTCCCCTGGTAGAATTATAAGAAACTCCCCTGATCGCGTATAACAAAGTCCCCTGATCGAGTATAACAAAGTCCCCTGGTCGAGTATAACAAAGTCGCCTGAACGAGTATAACAAAGGCCCCTGATCGAGTATAACAAAGTTCCCTGATCGATTATAACAAAGCCCCCTCCTCGAGTATAACAAAGACCCCCTTATCGAGAATAACAAAGTCACCTGATCGAGTATAACAAAGCCCCCTGATCAAGTATAACAAAGCCCCCTCATCGAGTATAACAAAGACCCCCTTATCGAGAATAACAAAGTCCCCTGATCAAGTATAACAAAGCCCCCTGATCGAGTATAACAAAGTCCCTCTTATCTTGAATAACAAAGTCCCCTGATCGATTATAACAATGCCCCTAGATCAACTATAACAAAGCCCCCTGATCGAGTATAACAAAGACCCTTATCGAGTATAACAAAGTCCCTGATCGAGAGCAAAATGTGCGCCCCTCATCGAGTTTAACAGCGCCCCATCGAAAGTATATAACAAAAGTCCCTGGTTGATATAACAAACTCTCGGTCGAAAGAAGTAACAAAGTCCTCTGATCGAGTATAACTAAGTCCCCGGAAACGGATTATAACAAAGGCCCCTGATCGAGTATAACAAAGTTCCCTGATCGAGCTTTAACAGCCCCTGATCGAGAATAACAAAGTCGCCTGATCGAGTATAACAAATTCCCCAGATCGAGTATAACAAAGGGCCCTGATCGAGTTTAACAAAGGCCCCTGATCGAGTATAACAATGTCCCCTGGTCGAGTATAACAAAGTCGCCTGAACGAGTATAACAAAGGCCCCTAATCGAGTATAATAAAGTTCCCTGATCGAGTATAACAAAGCCCCCTGATCGAGTATAACAATGACCCCCTTATCGAGAATAACAAAGTCCCCTGATCGAGTATAACAAAGCCCCCTGATCAAGTATAACAAAGCCCCCTGATCGAGTATAACAAAGACCCCCTTATCGAGAATAACAAAGTTCCCTGATCAAATATAACAAAGCCCCCTGATCAAGTATAACAAAGGCCCCTGATCGAGTATAACAAAGTCCCCTGGTCGAGTATAACAAAGTCCCCTGATCGAGTATAACAAATTCCCCTGATCGAGTATAACAAAGTCCCATGATCGAGTATAAAAAAGTCCTCTCATCGAATAAAACAAAGTCCCCTGATCGAGTATAACAAAGCCCCCCTGATCGAGTCTAACAAAGCCCCCCTTATCTTGAATAACAAAGTCCCCTGATCGAGTATAACAAAGCCCCCTGACCAAGTATAACAAAGCCCCCTGATCGAATATAACAAAGACCCCCTTATCGAGAATAACAAAGTCCCCTGATCGAGTATAACAAAGCCCCAGATCAAGTATAACAAAGGCCCCTGATCGAGTATAACAAAGTCCCCTGGTCGAGTATAACAAAGTCCCCTAATCGAGTATAACAAAGGCCCCTGATCGAGTATAACAAAGTTCCCTGATCGAGTATAACAAAGCCCCTCATCGAGTATAACAAAGTCCCCCTTATCGAGAATAACAAAGTCCCCTGATCGAGTATAAACAAAGCCCCCTGATCAAGTATAACAAAGGCTCCAAATCGAGTATAACAAAGTCCCAGGTCGAGTATAACAAAGTCCCCTGATCGAGTATAACAAAGGCTCCTGATCGAGTATAACAAAGGCTCCTCATCGAGTATAACAAAGTCCCCTGATCGAGTATAACAAAGCCCCCTCATCGAGTAAAACAAAGTCCCCTGATCCAGTATAACAATGTCCCCTCACCGAGTATAATAAAGTTCCCTAATCGAGGATAACAAAGCCCCCTCATAGAGTATAACAAAGTCCCATGATCGAGTATAAAAAAGTCCCCTCATCGAATAAAACAAAGTCCCCTGATCGAGTATAACAAATTCCCCTGATCGAGTAGAACAAAGTCCCCTCATCGAGTATAACAAAGGCCCCTCATCAAGTATAACAAAGTCCCATGAT
>NW_024739388.1:0-8559 GCF_018991925.1 Homarus americanus | reverse complement strand
GGTGATCGTACCGCAGCAGCTACTGCCGACCACCTACTAGCTACCAGCGGCAGAGTGTGACTGCTGCCAACCAGCACCTCTGTGTGTACGACGACACACAGACTTTGCCAGGTAAACGGGCAAAGTCCGCCGGGCGCTGTTCGATCGTGTGTACGGGGCTTTAGCGTGTGGTGACATGAAACAGGGGCTTTGCCACACGCTACTGACTAGAAAAGTAATGTATATATATAGAGTACATACATGGTATACATACAACATACATAATATACATACACCTCCCCCTCCCCCCCATACGCTCATAGCAAAGTCTTGAGCGGACCTTTTCCTGTGGATCACACCCGGATGCCTTCACACACCCTGTGACCCTCACACACTCTGTGGCCCTTAGACACCCTGTGGCCCTCGCACACCCTATAGCCCCACGCGCTCTGTGTGGCACCTCATACACACTAACACTCATACACCCTGTGGCCCTTACACATCCTGTGTGAGGGCCACCAGGTGTTAGAGGGCCACCGGGTATGTGAGAGACACCGGATGCGTGAGGACCACCGGGTGTGTGTGAGGACCAGAGGGTTATGTGAGGTCCACAGGGTTATGTGAGGCCCATAGGGTTATGTGAGGCCCTCAGGGTTATGTGAGGCCCATAGGGTTATGTGAGGCCCACAGGGTGTGTGAAGGCATCTGGGTGTGTGAGGGCCACCGGGTGTGCGAGGACCACAGGGTGTGTGAGGGCCATAGGGTGTGTAAGCGCCACAGGGTGTGTGAAGGCCACAGGGTGTGTGAGGGCCAAAGAGTGTGTGAGGGCCACACGGTGTGTGAGGAGCCAGAGGATATGTGAGGGACACAGGGTGTGTAAGGGCCATAGAGTGTCTAAGGGCCAGGTCCAGAGAGTATGAGAAGCCAACAGGGTGCGTGAGGGCCACAGGGTATGTGAGGGCCACAGGGTGTGTGAAGGCCACAGGGTATGTGAAGGCAACAGGGTTTGTGAGGGCCACAGGGTGTGCTAAGGTCACAGCGTGTGTGAGGGCCACGGTTTGTGAGAGGGCCACAGGGTATGTGAAGGCAACAGGGTATGTGAGGGCCAGAGGATATGTGAGGGCTATAGGGTGTGTAAGGGCCATAGGGTGTCTAAGGGCCAGAGTGCATGTTAGGCCCACAGGGTGTGTGAGGGCCACAGGATATGTGTGGGCCACAGGTTGTGCCAAGTTTACAGGGTGATTGAGGGCCAGAGGGTGTGTGATTGTCACGGTGTGTGAAGGTCGCAGGGCGTGTGAAGGTCACAGGGTGTGTGAAGGCAACAAATTGTGTGAGGGCCACAGGGTGTGTGCAGGCAACAGATTGTGTGAGGGCCACAGGGTGTGTGAGGGTCACAACATGTGTCAGGGCCACAGGGTGTGTGAGTGCCATATTTGTGTAAGGGTTATAGGGTATGTGAGGACTACAGGGTGTGTGAGGGCTACAGATTGTGTGAGGACCACAGATTGTGTGAGGACCACAGATTGTGTGAGGGCCATGGAGTGTGAGAGGGCCACAGGATGTGTGAGGCCATATCATTTGTAAGGGCCAGAGGATGTGTGGGAGCCAGAGGGTGTGTGGGAACCAGAGGGTGTGTGGGGGCCAGAGGGTGTAACGGCCGGCCATTATTCGCCCGGATCAAGGTGTGTGGCGTTTACAAATAGGTCTCACCTGACCAGTACACTCAGGCTTAAGCCACAGTCACCTCCAGCTTATGTAAACCGACAATAACCACAGACGTCTTTTATTATATACAAACTTGTAAAGTACAATGTGTTCATGAATGCCTCACCAAGGACCTTCTCGTGTGTTCAAATACTGAAATTGAAATTGAAATATTTTATAGACAATAAAACTATTACATCAAAAGGATTATGCAGTATACTACTCCCACCCTCACCTATACCATCCCTTTCTGGGGCTTACAAAAAGTTATAAATATTATAAGAACACATGAATTATTTTACACCAATAAAATAGTTCATTTTGACATGAACGCTGTACTACATCAATAGAACAGATAATTTAATCTTATACAAATTTAAAGGTCATCATAACCTTGGAGCAAAATTTTTATACAATGAAAAAATAATAATTTGTCCATAATTTTCAGTAATATTTGTATCCCAATCATAGTCTCATTATAACAGTATCAACAGATGGTAAGTTAGTCCCGTAAGTTACATTGGTGTTTTGTAACACATACAAATAATGTTGAAAACTCTCGCTACACATGACAATCACTTCTCTTTCAAATACCGAGAGAGGAACTTAATGGTTTGTGTGGTAAGGTTGGCCACCTCTTAAGAGACACTGGGCTGATTGATTGTGGTAATTACATCCCTGGCGACGCAACAGCGTAGGTTGTATTTCGCCGAATTAAATTTAATGTTTAAAGGACTAAAATAAAATATTGCAAGTTAAAAACATAATAAATAAAATAGAACTTTCATAAAAACCATTTAAACGTTAATAAATAACACTCAAAGCTTGTGTCGAAGGCCGGCTGCTCACTAGGCTCCTCACTACTTATCAGTTATCACAACAAATATTTTTCGAAAGTTTGTTATTCGAGAAGTTTATTTTCCTTAATGATCTGAAGTGTCTATGAATTTCGAATCAATGACCATCCGAAACTTTTTCAAACAAATTGAATCATTCGATGAAAGAACTTGCCAACAAAGATAACTAATGTTGGAAGTTTATCACAACCAAGAATGATGATCTCACAATTTTTCTCAAAGCAGAAGATATGAATCTAACGTATGGTAACGAAACATACCGTAATGATCTTTGGGAAATTTGGGTAAAGTTAGGTTAGTTTTGGTAGCTTCGTATCATCAATAAATGATTGGTTTTGGACTCTTGGAGTTCAGTCGTGGTACTATTTTTAACATTACTTTCCCTAAACCGAGACACTACTCAGTGCCGCGCGACACCTTGGGGCGGTGCATGGACGCTCACCGCTCTCTGTGACTTTATTAATTGTATTGGTAATTTAACGCAGCGCGTTATATGATGAATTTACACGCTGTGATCACACACAGAAGACCTCCTGGGAAAAAAGTTGGATACATATGGTGAAGTGTTTACTAAGTGTCTTAACGGTGAAGGAAAGTGGCAGGACACCGGGTGCACAACGCCTTCTTGAGGAGTCAGGTAAGACGCTGTTGTTGTGTTTTAAAGGAACAATAAAAAATCTTGTATCTTTAATGGGGAAAAATTTCCTCAACTTGGTGTTAAGGCTGGAACACACTCGTTAAATATTAGCCTTTTCGTTTTCCCTTGTTCGTGTTAAGAATAAAAACTGTGTTCCGCTCGGACCGCCATCTTGGACCGCCTAGTTCGCGTTCCTCCTCCCCGTTTATTTTTTTTCTTCTCTATTATCGTTTCGGTCATCCAGCGAATTTGCGGATTTTAAATTCCCAACGTTATGTTGGGTGAGGGTAGGATTTAATCAGGGTTTTTCGATGGTTTTGGGGTATTATTTTACTTTCGCACATAGCGTGGGTGCGTTCATAGTATAAGCTTGTTTGGTATATATTACTAAAATTATCTTTTTATTTGGCATAATACCCAGAGTTTATTGATTGGTTGAGCATGTATGCATGTTATTTAGAGTAACTCGGCAACAATTTTGATCTGATAATTGTGTGATTTTGTTTCTTTACGTTTATAATTGAAAGTGGACTACTAAATGTTTAAAATGATTGAACTTAAACTTTTGGGTGGGATTTTGGGGAAATGTCATGTAGGCGTCCGTGTTTTTGGTGAAGATCAGTTGAAGGTCAAGGGGATGCGATATATAAATTGTGATCATAGATACAATCGAAATAAAAAACTAAGAATAATTCGGACTAAATTGGCAAGTTATATCATAATTAAGAGTTGCTGTCAATGTGAGGCGTTTTTTAAGAATACATTAACCCAGTTCCGCCCGGTGTTGTGCCCCAGGAGTAACTCACCCAATACTGGTGCAGTTTCTAGACAGGTTAGCGTAGACACAAGCCTGCAGATGGAGCGGAGGTCTTACTTGGTGCCACAGAACTTCCGCCTTGGTGATATTAGTTTCCTCCTGTGACTTCGGTTAATCCATCTTCAGTGTCCGGTTATACCCTTCTTGTGACCCGTTATACCTCTTCCTGTGTCCGGTTATACCCCCTCATGTGACCCGTTATACCCCCTCCTGTATCGGGTTATACCCCGTCATGTGACTCGTTATACTCCCTCCTGTATCGGGTTATACCCCTTCATGTGACCCGTTATGCCTCCTCCTGTATCGGGTTATACCCCGTCATGTGACTCGTTATACCCCCTCCTGTATCGGGTTATACCCCTTCATGTGACCCGTTATACCCTCCTCTGTATCGGGTTATAATTTCAGTGACCCGTTATAATTCTCCTGTATCGGGTTATACCTCTTCATGTGACCCGTTATACCTCCTCCTGTGTCCGGTTATACCCCTTCATGTGACCCGTTATACCTCCTCCTATGTCCCGTTATATCCCCTCATGTGACCCGTTATACCTCTTCCTGTGACCCGTTATACCCCCTCCTCTATCGGGTTATACCCCTTCATGTGACCCGTTATACCTCCTCCTGTGTCCGGTTATACCCCTTCATGTGACCCGTTATACCTCCTCCTGTGTCCGGTTATAACCCCTCATGTGACCCGTTATACCTCTTCCTGTGTCCCGTTATAACCCCTCATGTGACCCGTTATACCCCCTCATGTGACCCGTTATACCCCCTCCTGTATCGGGTTATACCCCTTCATGTGACCCGTTATACCTCCTCCTGTGCCTCTGTTATAACCCAACTATGAGCGGCAGTAACCATGACTGTTATCATTACATTACAGAAAAGGTGATAGTGATAATAACTTTCCCTGGCGCAATGTTGCAGGTATATATACAGTTTTAAATACCATGTGACCCAAACGTTCACTTGCAATAATACTGAAAAACTATTTTTAGTTCGTATATTGGAAACAAATATATTTATGATATTACTGTGTATATAATATATAAATGTTTTACACACACGTCAAAGTGACACCAGGATACAAGACTCGTGGCTCTTATGGTTACTGGGGCCAGATTTCAGCATCAATAATCTGTTTATGTCTTCCCGTTCAAGAATATACTTTAAACTAAACTAGACTAGAATTCAGAATAACATAGCAAATTAAATTACCGCATACAATTAACTTCAATGCATGTATACTATGTTGGTTTCCTAGTGGCTACTGTACTTGCATATTATATTAAGCACGTGTTATTGTTGAAAATAAAGAAACAAAAAACAAACAGATCAGGAGTGACAAACGATAAATATGTTGTGTTGTAAGAGAAACAATTGAGACCCTTCAGCTGTGTGTAAATGAGGTAGAAAGTCAGTCAAGATCAGCAAACTAGGACTTGGTCACAATACTGTTAACTATTAAGATTTAGCTCATAGATGTTCACTATCTCTGGCTGAAATATGGCATGGATATGAGCATGTACCTCAGAAGTGTTCGGAAGGTAATATTTTAGGAGGATGGACCTCCACTGCCAAAGGTGGATAACTCCTTCAACAAAAACACGTCTGAGTTGGTGGCAGACTCAGACCTAAAAGTGGGTCCCTTGTATCCCACTGCAGTTTTTAATACAGAGAACTGATGTTTGGTAACTGCCTTGTCGTGGTGAGGAGCTTCAGTTCTCTCGATCTAGTAATCACTGTTGGTGGGTGTTTGTTGACACTGGTAGGACCACCATGGCGAACTGGTTGCTGATGAGGTTCTTAAGTGGAATTTATTTTTACACAAGAGACAGTGAACGACTCAAAATTATGAAGTCTGTCTCTGAGTCACTTGTTTCGTGCACTTTAGATATATCAGAAACACCACCATACAAAACTACCACGAAAAGTCTGAATGAATAACGTTGAAATCTATATCATCCTTACCTACAAGATCCTCAAGTGTAGATGTCAAATATTGCCAGTAGTGGCAAGAGCATTTTCTCCACAACTGTACGGAATATTGAGAAGCTTTTGCGTTAGTGAGAGCTAAAAGCTTGGAGAGACCAGTAAGTTGTCTCGGGTCGTTTCCTTCAACTGGTAAGGAGGAGAGGGCAAGACTGGTCAACTAAATCGTGGACCAGTCTTGCCATACTTGTGACACTGATCGTATTTCTTTAATCTTTTCGTTCCATTTGCGACCACATGTTTACGACCTCACGATTGTCTGAACTTCTGTTCGACTTTTGGAAACTACGACTACTTGTACACATGTGTCAGAGTTCTCAGTTAAGACTTGGACAACACAATGTTCTGTGGTAAAGAGTACCAAGTATCTTCGTTATAAACAGGTAAAAATATAAGATATGATAAAGTAAAGCATCGACAAGCTACATGTTTTGTCTATTATGATAGTCATCAGGTACGAGTCGATAAATGAGACGTCCAGATATTACCAGGTGCTATCACAGAAACCCTCCAACAACTTGGTGTGTTAAGTGAGGTGCTGTTTGGTTAGGTATATATATATATATATATATATATATATATATATATATATATATATATATATATATATATATATATATATATATATATATATGTGTGTGTGTGTGTGTGTGTATACATACAAGTTGCTGGTCCAGTCCAGTCCAGTCCAGTATACTGTACGTGTCAGAAAACAGAGGAGGACAAGCGATCTCGGGCCCTTCGTGCCCGGTGAAATTTGAACGCTTGTGCTTGGCTAGCGTACAGCGAATGAGGGTGCGGCAAGTCTGTAGACCTGCATGGTTAATTCGGGTGCGCCAAGTCCGTAGACTTGCATCGTTTTCCATCGTAAATAAAATTGTTAATTAATTCCTTCCTAAAGAAATCATCGACATGATACCAGGTTTGTTCTATTTTATGAATTTTTTGCGATTTTTCCACCAAGTTTGATGAAAAAATATTGTGCCGTTTCGGCTACCCAGAACATATACACACGGCTAGTCCTATAGTATCTTAGACAAGTGAGTGTGGGCCCTTCGTGCCCGGTGGCGAGTCCGGTGGTACAGTTTACGAGGCGTGAAAGTTCGAACGTGCTTGGCTAGCGTACAGCGACATCGTTTTCCAGATGGTCGTGGTTGTTATAATTATGGTCGTGGTTGTTATAATCATGGTCTTGGTTGTTACAATCATGGTCGTGGTTATTATAATCATAGTCGTGGTTATGATCATAGTCGTGGATGTTATAATCATGGTCGTGGTTGTTATATTCATGGTCGTGCTTGTTATAATTATATTCATGGTCGTGCTTGTTATAATTATATTCGTGGTTGTTATAATCATGGTCGTGGTTGTTATAATCATGGTCGTGATTGTTATAATCATGGTCGTGGTTATGATCATAGTCGTGGATGTTATATTTATGGTCGTACTTGTTATAATCATATTCGTGGTTGTTATAATCATGGTCGTGGTTGTTATAATCATGATCGTGGTTATATTCATGGTCGTTGTTATAATCATAGTCGTGGTTGTTATAATCATAGTCGTGGTTGTTATAATCATAGTCGTGGTTGTTATAATCATGGTCGTTGTTATAATTATGGTCGTGGTTGTTATAATTATGGTCGTGGGTTGTTATATTCGCGGTCGCTTGTTATTATAATTATATTCGTGGTTGTTATAATCATGGTCGTGGGTTGTTATAATCATGGTCGGGGATTGTTATAACTGCGGTCGGTT
Source organism: Homarus americanus (assembly GCF_018991925.1). Lineage (NCBI taxonomy): Eukaryota > Metazoa > Arthropoda > Malacostraca > Decapoda > Nephropidae > Homarus > Homarus americanus. Next base: position 812 of record NW_024739388.1, on the reverse strand, counting down.
TCTGATCATAGTCGTGATGTTATATTTACGGTCGTACCCTATATAAATCATATTCGTGGTTGTTATAATCATGGTCGGTTGTTATAACTGGGCGATCGTGGTTATATTCATGGTCGTTGTTATAATCATAGTCGTGGTTGTTATAATCATAGTCGTGGTTGTTATAATCATGGTCGTGGTTGTTATAATCATGGTCGTTGTTATAATCATGGTCGTGGTTGTTATAATTATGGTCGTGGTTGTCATAATCATGGTTCGTGGTTGTTATAGTCATGGTCGTGGTTATTATAATCATGGTCCTGGTTGTTATAATCATGGTCCTGGTTATTAGGTACTGTAAGTATCTAGTATACTATAGGAATAGGGTGTGTCATAGGAGGGAAGATCAGCTAAAACTAATGGCCCATCACTTTTTTGGTAGATTTTAGTGTATATAAACAGAAAATAATTTCAGTTTCAATATTTTGCAACCTTTTGCTAGGTAAATTTTAGCGTGAAATTTATCGAAAATCTAACGCACAGCTGCATTAGTGCATTACAATTAAATAGTGAACATTGCTTTCTGACTTCATTCTTTAACAACCCAACTAACAATATTTTTTCTGTTTCAGATTCTGATGCATTTATAAGTTGATAATATTTGCGATGGCTGCTTGTGTCAGGACGAGGAACCAAAAATCCAGCCATCTCAGTCACTATCTTGGGTCTGGGAGAGAGCTCCTGAAGTCGGAGTTGCCTACATTGAGAGATGCTTTGAGATACGGTGCTTTAATCAGGCAAATCAGTGAAAAGAACCAAAGAACTTACACAAA
>NW_024739387.1:0-13831 GCF_018991925.1 Homarus americanus | reverse complement strand
TGTTAAAGAGACAGTTACCGACAGTGATGTATTGAGAGGGAAATAATAAAAAAATTATAATAATCTGCATTCTCTATTGGCGTAGAAACAGGACTAAATCGAAACATAATAAATAAATAAATAAATAAATTCTGCGTGGAGTAGTTTCACACCCACTGCAAAGTGACATACCTGTAGTGTGTTTGGGCTTCATTTCTTGTTTGCAGCACGCCTATTTCATGTAAACAATTTATTTTATTTTATTTTATTTTATCTTAGTTATTTATTTATTTATTTATTTATTGTTTATATCTTTATTTGTTACTAGCTCTTGTTTGTTGCACCCACCTCCCGAATTGATGACCTACTATACAATCGTGCCTGCACGAATGTTACCAACTTACCGTTAGGCGATTTGGGTAACCGAAATTAACGCTCTCCTACCACCAACCATTTCGATTGTCAAGAACATTATCTTCAGAACAGTTCTTTGGCCCTGAGAAGGGCCGAGTTATAGATGTCTGGTAGGTTTTGTTGTGCTTTTTGTTTGTCCCCAAGGAAGAGGACTTAAGCACGCTCTCCGCGGATGCGCCGGGCCAGCTGGATGTCCTTGGGCATGATGGTAACGCGCTTGGCGTGAATGGCACACAGGTTGGTGTCCTCGAAAAGACCCACCAGGTAAGCCTCAGAGGCTTCCTGCAGAGCCATGACGGCAGACGACAGGAAGCGCAGGTCAGTCTTGAAATCCTGGGCGATCTCACGCACCAGGCGCTGGAAGGGCAGCTTCCTGATGAGTAGCTCTGTGCTCTTCTGGTAACGACGGATCTCACGAAGGGCGACGGTTCCGGGCCTGTAACGATGGGGCTTCTTGACACCACTGGTGGCTGGGGCGGACTTGCGAGCTGCCTTGGTGGCAAGCTGCTTCCGTGGAGCCTTGCCTCCAGTGGACTTGCGGGCAGTCTGTTTAGTACGGGCCATCTCGACGACGAAATAGTCAATACGGGCGGCCCGGTTGTTGTTGTTGTTGTATAGATTGTCGGACCGTAGTCCGACACGGGCCTTTGCCTATAGGCGGCCCGTTTGGTGGTTCCGGCTGGAGCTCCAGGAGCAGTCAGACCGGATTGGGATTGGAGGTGGTCCCACCTGCAGATTGGAGGGATACTGCAGGTTGCAAGTGTGAGCGGACCCCCGATCAGTGGACGCTTACCACCAGCCCCCACTCTTGGACGTGGTCAGCTTCGGAGTGGCGCGCCCCCGAACTGGGGTCCGCACTTGCTGGGAGAGGATGCTTTCTAAGCTATCTGGGTGGTGGGTATCGTGTGATGACCCGGAGTAGGTGGTGAATGTGGTCTGTATGGGCCTTTCGGGTTAGAGTGGCCGCTGGTGTTGTGTGTGTTTCTTGGGAGATTTGAGTTCTGTCTCGGAGGCTTTGTGTGACCTCGCAATCGAGGAGATAGTGTTCAAGTGGGTTGGCTGCTGGCTCCTGACAGTAGGTGCATTCCGTGACGTCATTTCCGATCATCTGCCAGGAGCACTTGTACCCTAGTCGTAGTCGGTGAAGGCTGACTTGGGTTTGTCTTGGAGTTTTCTTGTCAGCGAAAGGTGGTTCCCCTTTTGTGGCCGCCAGGTACCATTTGGCTGATTGGGAACCAGCGTTGAGTGCATGAAGGAAGCTCTTTTTGATGTGGAGCTTGGTAGTCTTTCTGAGGTGATTCTTGATCTGTTGCACACTTGCTGGAACTTGGATGTGTACGCTACTAGAACGTGTAGCTGCCTTGGCTGCTTCGTCTGCTACGTCGTTTCCTCCTATCCCTACATGACTGGGAATCCAGTGTAAGACGACTGGTCGGTTTTGGCTTTGGAATTCCTGTAGCTGTGCGAGGATCGAGGTGATGATGTGGACGTTGTCTCTTGGTTGACTGTGTTGCAGCGCCTGCATGGCCGATTTCGAGTCGGTGTGAATTATGACGGACTTGTTGTGTTGTGTTGCAGCGTGTTGTAGGGCCTTTGAGATTGCTACCAGTTCTGTTTGTAGGGTGGAGCAGTCGTTGGAAAGTCTCCATTGGAGGGTCTGACCTTGGGTGTAGAAGGCCGCTCCGGATCTATGATGTTTTGGGTCCACCGAGCCGTCTGTGAAGTATGATGCTGCATCAGCCGGTGTCTCGGTGGCTATGGCTTGGAGAGTTATTCTTTTGAGGTCCTCCTTCTGGAGGTTGGCTTTACTATCGCCGAGGTCGGTGAATTTGAGTGTGGCTGGTGGAGGGCTCCATGGTGGAGGAACAGTGTAACCATTGTCTCGTGTGTCTTGGTTGTCCTTGACGAGTGTTTCTGCTTGCAGGTGTCGGATGACCTCGCTTGCCTCGTGCGACCAGGTGGCCCCTCGCACTCTGTGGTCGAGGTGGAGAGAGGCACTGATTCGAATCTTGGCAGCTGTGGGCTCTTCTGCTCTGCAGATTTTGGCGAGGAGACCGGCTGTCACCTGCTTGACTCGTACTGCCAGGGGTGGTAGCTCGGTTTCCATTTGCAGATTGCAAATTCTGGTCCACATGGGTGCTCCGAGCATGGTCCTGAGAGCATTGTTTTGAATGACTTCTAGCTTAGCTATTTGGTCCTCTCTCAGTCCAATGAGTGCTGGAGCACTGTAATCTACCAGCGATCTGATGGCGGCTGTGTAGTAGGCTTTGAGCACATGAAGGTTTGCTCCTGCGGATTTGCTGGTGAGAGACCTCATTATATTGTGTCTGCTCTTCGTCCTGTGCCTGAGATACTCGAGTTGCGGCTTGAGGGTGAGTTTCTGGTCAAACCAGATTCCAAGACACTGGTGGGCGTTGGTCCAGACTACCGGCGTGTTTTGTATGGAGAGCGTCTTGTCTGGTGTGTCTGTGCAGATGGCCATCGCTTTCGACTTGGCTGGATTTATCTTGAATCCAAGTCTGTTGCACTCCTCTTCTATAAGTTGGAGTGCGTGTTGACTCGAATAATCTTGCATGGCCTCTTTTGCACTTTTTCTAGGTGTTTACGTTGTGTGGCATTTAGGGAGGAAGACCAGGTGGAGGAGGCATAGGTGAGCTTGGGAAGTATGAATGTTGTGTAAGCACTGAGGAGCTCGTGTGCAGGAACACCGAGGGACTTGAGTCGGCGTAGGAGGTGGAGACAGAAACTGGAGGATTTGATAACTTCACTGACGTGTGGTTTCTAATTTAGTTTGTTGTCTATATGTATGTGTGTGTGTGTGTGTGTGTATATACTACTGTACTTTTTAGATCCTCCTACGCAACCTAACCTATTATAGTTAAGTATAGTAGGCTATACACTATTTTGTTAGTATGTGTTATAAAATGAAATTGCATGTTATTATTATTAATATTATTATTATTAATATTATTATTATTATTATTATTATTAGTAGTAGTATTATTATTATTATTATTGTTATTATTATTACATGCTAATATAATACTAAGTTGCCCGCCAGATTTCCTCAGAGATGGGAGGAGCACATTGGCGGCGGTGTTGTTTATACTCCGCCCGATTACTGATTCCTATTCACCGAGCCAGAGCTGGCGGGCGGCGTGTTATGTGCCACGGTTTGTTTCCCATTGGGCGTACCGCTCAGCTGGGGAGTAGGAGATTTCATAAAAAGAAAGTTTGAGTGGAGAGCACACCTTTTCCTTCACATACAGTTATCTTAGACCATCTACTAGTATAATAGTTTGCACAAAAATACTCTACACTCTTTCTAGGTTGTTGCTATTTTTTTTTTTTTTTTTTTTGACTTCTCATCAGATTGTGCATTCAACTAATATACACTATTAGTGTGTTTATTATTATGTTTTATAGTATTATTTCGTATAATATTGGGTAACACAATTAGAGTCACTAGTATAGTATATTATTGGGGTTTATAGCAGTTTGTGGTCTAATAGTATCATGCTTTATGAGTGGTGTTCTATGTAGTGATGATTAGGCAATAAAATATGCTTTGGGGGGTTTAAAAAGTTTTTGTGGTCTACTAGTATCATGCTTTATGGGTGGTGTTCTATGTAGTGATGATTAGGCCATAAAATATGCTTTTGGTTTATTGCTAACAAAATATACTTTGCTCTACCGCTGTAGTGCAAAACAGGGTGAAACTTACATACACCGTTAATAAAGTATTGATGGAAGAAGAAGAAGAAGAAGAAGAAGAAGAAGAAGAAGAAGAAGAAGAAGAAGAAGAAGAAGAAGAAGAAGAAGAAGAAGTAAGAGGAAGAATTGTGGAGGGAATGAACAGTGAGACAATGTAAAGCCTCCGGGATGGCGGCAGCGTTTCTGTTATTAATATATAATAAGACAATAGGAAAATATGTTGTTGTCTCTACCTGTATTATTACCTTTGCGATAGCATGGTTCAATTTTGGGAGGACATAGGAAGGAGCAGGAGGTTAGGAAGGAGCAGGAGGTTAGGAAGGGATTTGTAGTGGGAGAGATAGTGTCTGTGATCCTCAGGTCACCACTCCTCGGATTGTGTCAGTTCAAGTTTAGAAGCTCCAACAACTTTCCCTGAATACGAATTGGCAACCTTTCGATTTACAACAGGTACCTACTTACTGCTACAGTAGGTAGGTGAACAGGGACCAAGGGGGCTAGGAAGAGTGTCCAAACAACTTGCTCCTGCCTGCCTGTGTGATGTAGTCGTGGCCAGAATTAGGTTAGGATACAGACACATCTGGCTAGTTAGTAACGCTGTACCCATACCGGAACACTCAGCATTTAAACTTGGTGATACACCTTTAAAGCACTACTATATTATTGAATGGGACACTGTCAAAGACTTCAGGCCACCTCACTTATTGTATCTTGAACTATGTCATTACTTCATTGAGGACATTACATTCTTGCTCTTTATCCCAAATTGGCTAGCCCACACTGGTAAATGTGTACTGTACTGTCAATGAATCTGATGTATTTCTTTGTGTATGAACCTGACTGAAAATAAGGTCGCCTCCCTGGCTGCTGCTGCTGCTTCTTGCGCCCTTCTAAGTCCCGTTTAAGTCCCCCACCCCAGGCCCCCACAACCGCCCTTCACATCTACACCATTCTAAAACATTTACACTCAATTTCCACAGAGTGTTATCCTGCAAAACGTTGATGTCGTATATTTCTCTCTTTAAGTGATATCCTGTGGCTCCGAAAGGAGCCTGTTTGGTTAGGTTGTCTTGTGTGAACGAACCTTGGGTTCTTATTTCTTCTCTGTCTTCTTGGGGAGGAGCACAGCTTGGATGTTAGGAAGGACACCCCCTTGGCCAATGGTGACTCCAGACAGGAGCTTGTTCAGCTCCTCGTCATTGCGAATGGCAAGCTGAAGATGACGCGGGATAATGCGGGTCTTCTTGTTGTCGCGGGCGGCGTTACCGGCCAGCTCGAGCACTTCTGCTGCCAGGTACTCCATGACGGCTGCAAGGTACACAGGGGCACCTGCACCAACACGCTCAGCATAGTTGCCTTTACGCAAGAGACGGTGGATCCTACCCACGGGGAACTGGAGTCCGGCCCTGCTAGAACGGGACTTTGACTTGCCCTTCCCTTTGCCTCCCTTGCCGCGTCCTGACATGTTGCTGCTGCTGCTTTTCGTGATAGGAGTTAAATTTCCGCCCGCCACCTTGGTCTTTTATACCAAGCTCAGGATCAGGCCAGGTGGCCGTCTCGCGGACCCAACCAATGTAAGAGAGCCGTAGCTGCAGCCAGTCTGATCCTGAGCGGCCCGCTCGGTATATAAGGAAAAGTTAGTCGGGGCAGTTTTCAATTCTCTCGCTCCGCGCCACGAGTAACTGTGCCGCCATGCCTCCCAAAACTTCCGGAAAGGCTGCCAAGAAGGCTGGAAAGGCCCAGAAGGCCATTGCCAAGGGTGACAAGAAGAAGAAGCGCAGGAGGAAGGAAAGCTACAGCATCTACATCTACAAGGTACTGAAGCAAGTGCACCCCGACACAGGAGTCTCCTCCAAAGCTATGTCCATCATGAACTCTTTCGTGAACGACATCTTCGAGCGCATCGCTGCCGAGGCTTCCCGCCTGGCGCACTACAACAAACGCTCCACCATTACAAGTCAGGAAATCCAGACAGCTGTCCGACTCTTGCTGCCCGGTGAACTGGCCAAGCATGCCGTGTCTGAGGGCACCAAGGCTGTCACCAAGTACACCTCTTCCAAGTAAGAGGTTACTTGTGCACAACAAACACGCCATCCCACTACGACAACTTAATCGGCTCCATCGGAGCCACAGTTACATGTTAAAGAGACAGTTACCGACAGTGATGTATTGAGAGGGAAATAATAAAAAAATTATAATAATCTGCATTCTCTATTGGCGTAGAAACAGGACTAAATCGAAACATAATAAATAAATAAATAAATAAATTCTGCGTGGAGTAGTTTCACACCCACTGCAAAGTGACATACCTGGAGTGTGTTTGGGCTTCATTTCTTGTTTGCAGCACGCCTATTTCATGTAAACAATTTATTTTATTTTATTTTATTTTATCTTAGTTATTTATTTATTTATTTATTTATTGTTTATATCTTTATTTGTTACTAGCTCTTGTTTGTTGCACCTACCTCCCGAATTGATGACCTACTATACAATCGTGCCTGCACGAATGTTACCAACTTACCGTTAGGCGATTTGGGTAACCGAAATTAACGCTCTCCTACCACCAACCATTTCGATTGTCAAGAAAATTATCTTCAGAACAGTTCTTTGGCCCTGAGAAGGGCCGAGTTATAGATGTCTGGTAGGTTTTGTTGTGCTTTTTGTTTGTCCCCAAGGAAGAGGACTTAAGCACGCTCTCCGCGGATGCGCCGGGCCAGCTGGATGTCCTTGGGCATGATGGTAACGCGCTTGGCGTGAATGGCACACAGGTTGGTGTCCTCGAAAAGACCCACCAGGTAAGCCTCAGAGGCTTCCTGCAGAGCCATGACGGCAGACGACTGGAAGCGCAGGTCAGTCTTGAAATCCTGGGCGATCTCACGCACCAGGCGCTGGAAGGGCAGCTTCCTGATGAGTAGCTCTGTGCTCTTCTGGTAACGACGGATCTCACGAAGGGCGACGGTTCCGGGCCTGTAACGATGGGGCTTCTTGACACCACCGGTGGCTGGGGCGGACTTGCGAGCTGCCTTGGTGGCAAGCTGCTTCCGTGGAGCCTTGCCTCCAGTGGACTTGCGGGCAGTCTGTTTAGTACGGGCCATCTCGACGACGAAATAGTCAATACGGGCGGCCCGGCAGGCGGGCGGGCTTATATACAGACATTCTCCACCTCAGTGGCCACCTCATTGGCCACGAGTGCCGCATGCGTCATCCGCAAGCTACGCCCCACCTCCAAGAGGGAGGGACGGCCTTGGATGAACGATACTACCGCTGCGTCCACAGCACGCCACCTACTCCCACCAAACCGTGGGAGGAATGCAGGGTAGCCAAGGCTCGTCTTGAGAAAAAACTGAGCTACAAAGAGGCCCTCCTTGCTGTACGCTCCCAAGAAAAGAAAAAACCAGCAGTAAAGAAAAACCAAGAAAAGAAAACCCAACAGAAGCAGCCCACCACACAGAACCAAGAACACCACGTGGCCCGTGGTGCTGAAGCCCACGCGGCCAGTGGTGCTGAAGCCCACGTGGTCAACCTCTCCCTCTCTGAATTCTTCCACACCTATGAGGACTTAAAATACGAAGAAGACGAACAAGAAGACCCAAACACAAACGAATGGACAATTCAAGAGAGCAAGAAGAGAAGGAGAGAGAGAAGAAAATCGACATCAAGCTAAGAAGACCAAGACATCCCCTCCACACAAGAAACCAAAACACAATCAAGCCGACCAAGCACTGAACATCCATTGCCCAACCCAACACGCACCTGACGCCTGACCTGACGCTTGACCTGACGCTTGACCTGACGCTTGACCTGACGCTAGCCTGGCCTTGTCTTGTCGCCTCCCTGCCGCGTCCAGCCGGGTTGTTGCTGCTGCCCCCATCTTATAATCCCTCACGCAAGCGGTGTTTAGCCACTGCATCTGTTCTCTCCTCCTAAAATTCACTTCAATCCTCCCTTTATTCTTCTCCTGAACCTCCTTCCCCCCTGTCACTAGCATTTTTCGATTCGATTCGGCGAAGCCACACCAGGACCACCTGTAGTAGCAACCACAACAACATGACTGGACGAGGCAAAGGCGGCAAGGGACTTGGAAAGGGTGGCGCCAAGCGTCATCGTAAGGTGCTTCGTGACAACATCCAGGGTATCACCAAGCCCGCCATTCGTCGTCTAGCTCGGCGTGGAGGTGTTAAACGTATATCCGGCCTCATCTACGAGGAGACCCGCGGCGTCCTCAAGGTGTTTCTGGAGAACGTCATCCGTGACGCCGTCACCTACACCGAGCACGCAAAAAGGAAGACCGTCACCGCCATGGATGTGGTGTATGCCCTGAAACGGCAGGGCCGCACCCTTTATGGTTTTGGTGGTTAATCAACCTGATGGACGGGCGCACACCACCACCACCACGACAAACAAATATACGGACCTACTTTTAGGTCCACATTTAAATCGCTAAAGAGTTGGTTAGACACTGAGTAAATCGTTGAAAATATATCCAATAACATGATCCTCTCTAATTCTGGACTTGTGGTATGAGTATAGGTTGTGCGTGAACGTGTTGGAACCACTTCCTAGTAATTGTCAGTCAGTCAGTCAGTCAGTCAACATTCACCTAACCTCCAGGTACCTCACCTAACTTCCTGTAGCGTCACCGAACCTCACGAAATGTAACCCAATGTAGTTTATAATCTATCCTAACATGACATAACATAACCACGCACTATATTACTTCGGTAAGAGTAATGAGTTTTAATACGCAAAGTTGCAGTTATCATTCATGCATACATACATACATACATACATAACATGCTAGTGGCAGGGGGGATTGAAGTGAATTTTAGGAGGAGAGAATAGGTGCAGTGGCTAAACAGCGCTTGCGTGAGGGACTTTAAGCAGCAACTCGCCTGGATGCGGCAGGATAGAGTCAGGTCAAGCGTCCGGTGCATGTTGGGTTCCGCCATGGTTTCTCAGTGTTTGGTCGGCTTGATTGTGTGTGTTGTTTTGTTGTTTGGAGGAAATGTCTTGGTATTCTTCTTCTTAGCTTGAAGTTGATTTTCTTCTAACTCTCCTCCTCTTGTTGTTCGTCTTCCTCGTGTCTGCTATCATTCTGTAAAGACTCTATATATGTATGTAGGTATGAGTGAGTAACAGTTGCCGGTTACAGTGATACTTCATATTCGCTGGTGTTGTACTGTATGGCTTCGGTATTTCTTAATATACAAACGGCACCGTTAGGGGATTGAGGTATTTAAAAACCAGCCTACATTACTTATATATAGAAATAAATAATGGGGCTTGGACAATAATGACGACTACTCTCTCCTACCTAACCCAAACAAGGGCTTTTCGAAAGTATACATTGGACACAATTGACTTAGTACATACATTGGTGGTTTAACAAAAGCCCTCATTAGAGAAAGGTGAAGGAGCACACAGTGAACATACAGATTAATGTTTGCACGCATAGATCATGTAAGGTGAGGTGTTGAACACCAGACACGTAGTGTAGTAACTCCCTCACAGATGGCGTTATGAGGGGCCTGATGATGTAGCAGTTACCTCACAGATGGTGTTATGAGGAACTTCACATGATGATGCTGTAGCAAAACATTCACTACGTGGTGTCGTAGCATCTTGGGGACACCACGTGGTCCACATGACTCACTCATTCAAGTGGGTGAGGTGTGGTCCCAGGCCTCTCTATCGTGGAGTCTCAGGGGAAGTATAACCGGGTACCTGGGACCTCACTGTGTGAAGCTGGTTAGCTAGCTTGGGTAAGACTCAACTGCCGAGTTGTTTTTCACTGAGTTAAGCACTGTTCACCACTATTCATCACTGGTTCCATTCCTTTGCCAAATGAGATAGTACCTTATGGCAAGAACTTGTTGATAGTCCGGTGGGGAGGAGGGTTCAGGGGAGTGAGTTGGTATGGACCAACATATAAATAATAATAATAATAATAATAATAATTAACGGTTTATTGAAAGAGCTTGGCAGCCAGAAGGCTGAAAATATACAGTTACATATTTGGGGAATGGGTTACGAATTACAAATAATATACAAGTAACATGCGTGACACAAATAAGACATATAATAACTAGCTGGGGAAAAGCTCAAACTACAGTTCATTTCAACATAGTGACAGTGCAAGGAGTAGTGTTTACTGGGAGTGAGTACACTGATTTATTACAAGTTATCGATAATTTTTACAATGGTTGGGACTGGGCTGTTCTTATAGCGATCAGTTCGTGCACGTATGGGCTGGGCTGGATGCGGTTGTGGTGTCGAAGAGCAATTCTCGGACTAGGGATCTCAGGTGGTAGTAGGAGCCGGTGTAGGGGATGGTGTAGAAGCTTCTTACCAAATTTGCAGATGAGGTCGTGGTGATGGTCAGTGAGAGTCTAAAGGGTCGGTCAGTGTGTTGAGCGCTTCTTGATATGTGGAGTAGGAAGGGTAGAGAATAATCTTGCATGGCCTCTTTTGCACTTTTTCTAGGTGTTTACGTTGTGTGGCATTTAGGGAGGAAGACCAGGTGGAGGAGGCATAGGTGAGCTTGGGAAGTATGAATGTTGTGTAAACACTGAGGAGCTGGTGTGCAGGAACACCGAGGGACTTGAGTCGGAGTAGGAGGTGGAGACGGAAACTGGAGGATTTGATAACTTCACTGACGTGTGGTTTCTAATTTAGTTTGTTGTCTATGGTGACGCCGAGGAGCTTCGTGGAATCTAAAACCTGGAGTGTGTTCGGACCTAGAGTAATGGAAGGAGGTGGGACAATGTCGGAGGAGAGGTTGATGTGCATAACCATGGTTGTTGGTGGCCCAGTTTTGGAGACTGTTCAATAAATCATGAAGGGCGGTATAGTTTGGAGCAGAATTGTTGACGCTGATCCCAATGGTGGAGTCGTCGACATATTTCCAGCGAGCAGGGGTTTCTCTTAGGGCATCATTGATGAGCATAAGGAAGCAGAGTGGTCCCATCTTGGTGCCTTGGGGGACGCCACAGGTGAGTGACTGAAAGGTGGAGACAGCCAGCCCCTCGGAAGCGTACAGCTTGGCGTCGGTCACTGAGGAAGTCTGTAAGCCCTGGTATAATAAGACTTCTCCGAAGCCCGAGGTCAATAGCTTAGTTGATGATTATATTGTGGTCGACTAGGTCGAACGCTTTAGTGAAATCAATGAAGGCGACAGCTACAGACGTTTTTCGTTTCTCGAGATGGCGGTATATGTAATCGAGAAAGCTGACAAGACAGTCAGTCAGTCAGTGGTGGAGGAAGTTTTCATGTTGCCAAATTGCTGAGGGTCTACTACGACTACTGCAATATCAGCAAAAGCCCAGCCAGTCGAACACAAAACTTTCACAGATTAGGCTGGGTATTGGGGTGATTGCAATAGGTCGTAGCTGATTTAAGGATTGTGGGTTGGTTGACTTGGGCACTGGTGATACATAAGAGGTCTTCCAGTCAGCTGGGCATCTGGCTTGACTGAGAGAAGCATTGATGATGGAGCATAGGGGTTTAGCAAGCTCCGGGGAGAACTCCTTGAAGCGTTTCATTGGTAAGTCAATGGGGGTGGTAGAGCGTTTTAATTTTAGTTTGTCCAGGCGTTTTGCTATTTCAAATACTTCTACTAAGTCAGTGGGAAGGGGGGGGCTGGTAGGTAAGCAGGGAGAGTGGTTGTGTCAAGCCGGGGGAGCGTCTGGCATATAGTAGCGAAGTGTGTGTGTGTGTGTGTGTGTGTGTGTGTGTGTATACTACTGTACTTTTTAGATCCTCCTACGCAACCTAACCTATTATAGTTAAGTATAGTAGGCTATACACTATTTTGTTTGTATGTGTTATAAAATGAAATTGCATGTTATTATTATTAATATTATTATTATTAATATTATTATTATTATTAGTAGTAGTAGTATTATTATTATTATTATTATTGTTATTATTATTACATGCTAATATAATACTAAGTTGCCCGCCAGATTTCCTCAGAGATGGGAGGAGCACATTGGCGGCGGTGTTGTTTATACTCCGCCCGATTACTGATTCCTATTCACCGAGCCAGAGCTGGCGGGCGGCGTGTTATGTGCCACGTTTTGTTTCCCATTGGGCGTACCGCTCAGCTGGGGAGTAGGAGATTTCATAAAAAGAAAGTTTGAGTGGAGAGCACACCTTTTCCTTCACATACAGTTATCTTAGACCATCTACTAGTATAATAGTTTGCACAAAAATACTCTACACTCTTTCTAGGTTATTGTTATGTTTTTTTTTTTTTTTTTGATTTCTCATCAGATTGTGCATTCAACTAATATACACTATTAGTGTGTTTATTATTATGTTTTATAGTATTATTTCGTATAATATTGGGTAACACAATTAGAGTCACTAGTATAGTATATTTTCGGGGTTTATAGCAGTTTGTGGTCTAATAGTATCATGCTTTATGAGTGGTGTTCTATGTAGTGATGGATGATTAGGCAATAAAATATGCTTTGGGTGTTTATAGCAGTTTGTGGTCTACTAGTATCATGCTTTATGGGTGGTGTTCTATGTAGTGATGATTAGGCCATAAAATATGCTTTTGGTTTATTGCTAACAAAATATACTTTGCTCTACCGATGGAGTGCAAAACATGGTGAAACTTACATACACCGTTAATAAAGTATTGGTGGAAGAAGAAGAAGAAGTAAGAGGAAGAATTGTGGAGGGAATGAACAGTGAGACAATGTAAAGCCTCCAGGATGGCGGCAGCGTTTCTGTTATTAATATATAATAAGACAATAGGAAAATATGTTGTTGTCTCTACCTGTATTATTACCTTTGCGATAGCATGGTTCAATTTTTGGAGGACAGAGGAAGGAGCAGGAGGTTAGGAAGGGAGAGATAGTGTCTGTGATCCTCGGGTCACCACTCCTCGGATTGTGTCAGTTCAAGTTTAGAAGCTCCAACAACTTTCCCTGAATACAAATTGGCAACGTTTCGATTTACAACAGGTACCTACTTACTGCTACAGTAGGTAGGTGAACAGGGACCAAGGGGGCTAGGAAGAGTGTCCAAACAACTTGCCTGTGTGATGTAGTCGTGGCCAGAATTAGGTTAGGATACAGACACATCTGGCTAGTTAGTAACGCTGTACCCATAAAGGAACACTCAGCATGTAAACTTGGTGATACACCTTTAAAGCACTACTATATTATTGAATGGGACACTGTCAAAGACTTCAGGCCACCTCACTTATTGTATCTTGAACTATGTCATTACTTCATTGAGGACATTACATTCTTGCTCTTTATCCCAAATTGGCTAGCCCACACTGGTAAATGTGTACTGTACTGTCAATGAATCTGATGTATTTCTTTGTGTATGAACCTGACTGAAAATAAGGTCGCCTCCCTGGCTGCTGCTGCTGCTAAAGCTGCTTCTGCTTCTGCTTCTGCGCCCTTCTAAGTCCCGTTTAAGTCCCCCACCCCAGGCCCCCTCAGTACCCCTTCACATCTACACCATTCAAAAACAATTTCACTCAATTTGCACAGAGTGTTATCCTGCAAAACGTTGATGTCGTATATTTCTCTCTTTAAGTGATATCCTGTGGCTCCGAAAGGAGCCTGTTTGGTTAGGTTGTCTTGTGTGAACGAACCTTGGGTTCTTATTTCTTCTCTGTCTTCTTGGGGAGGAGCACAGCTTGGATGTTAGGAAGGACACCCCCTTGGGCAATGGTGACTCCAGATAGGAGCTTGTTCAG